>NW_026600427.1:62500-265000 GCF_029448725.1 Salvelinus fontinalis | reverse complement strand
GAGGGAGAGAAGGGGGGGCAGAGAAATAGAGAGACAGAGAGAGATGCTTGCGAGAGAGAGGGAGAGACAGAGAGATGCTGGGTGTAAGGGAGGGAGAGAAGGAGAGCGCGATAGAGAAGGCAGACAGAGATAGAGAGACAACGAGAGATGCTTGGGAGAGACAGAGAGATGTTGAGAGGAAGGGAGGGAGAGAAGGGGGGACAGAGAGATCGAGAGACAGAGAGAGATGCTTGCGAGAGAGAGGGAGAGAGAGAGATGCTGGGAGGAAGGGAGGGAGAGAAGGGGGGAGTAGAGAGATGCTGAGAGGAAGGGGGGAGAGAAGGAGGGCGCGAGAGACAAGGGGGGACAGAGAGCGGGAGAGACAGAGAGATGATGGGAGGAAGGGAGGGAGAGAAGGAGAGCGCCAGAGAGAGGGCGAGACAGAGAGATGCTGGGAGGAAGGGAGGGAGAGAAGGGGGGATAGAGAGACAGAGCGAGATGCTTGGGAGAACGAGGGAGAGAGAGAGATGCTGGGAGGAAGGGAGGGAGAGAAGGAGAGCACGAGAGAGTAGGGGGGACAGAGAGATAGAGAGACAGAGAGAGATGCTTGGGAGAGAGAGGGAGAGATGTTGGAAGGGAGGGAGAGAAGGGGGGAAAGAGAGATAGAGAGACAGAGAGAGATGCTTGGGAGAGAGAGGGAGAGATGTTGGAAGGGAGGGAGAGACGGGGGGAAAGAGAGAGAAGGTGGTACAAAGAGAGGAAGAGAAAGAGAGATGCTGGGAAGAAGGGAGGGAGAGAAGGAGAGTGCGAGAGAGAAGGGGAGACAGAGAGGGCGAGACAGAGAGATGCTGGGAGGAAGGGATGAGAGAAGGGGGGACAGAGAGATAGAGAGACAGCGAGAGATGCTTGGGAGAGTTAGGGAGAGACAGAGAGATGCTGGGAGGAAGGGAGGGAGAAGGCGGGACAGAGAGATAGATAGACAGAGAGAGATGCTTGGGAGAGAGAGGGAGAGACAGAGAGATGCTAGGAGGAAGGGCGGGAGAGAATGGAGGACAGAGATGCTTGGGAGAGTTAGGGAGAGACAGAGAGATGCTGGGAGGAATGGAGGGAGAGAAGGGGGGACAGAGAGAGATGCTGGGAGGAAGGGAGAGACAGAGAGATGCTGGGAGGAAGGGGGGGAGAGAAGGGAGGGAGAGAAGGGGGGACAGAGATGCTTGGGAGAGTTAGGGAGAGACAGAGAGATGCTGGGAGGAATGGAGGGAGAGAAGGGGGGGAGAGAGAGATGCTGGGAGGAAGGGAGAGACAGAGAGATGCTGGGAGGAAGGGAGGGAGAGAAGGGGGGATAGAGAGATGCTGGGAGGAAGGGAGGGAGAGAAGGGGGGATAGAGAGATGCTGGGAGGAAGGGAGGGAGAAAAGGGGGGCCAGAGAGATGCTGGGAGGAAGGGAGGGCAGAGAGATGCTGGGAGGAAGGGAGGGAGAGAAGGGGGGATAGAGAGATGCTGGGAGGAAGGGAGGGAGAAAAGGGGGGCCAGAGAGATGCTGGGAGGAAGGGAGGGAGAGGCTCTAGCTATTCTCCTGCAGTCTTCTTGTCATCTGGAGGGTTGACATAACATTTTCTCCAAACCAATTCCTCTACACTTGGTCTTTTATTTTAGTTTCTCCCCAATTTCGTGATATCCAATTGGTAGCTGCAACTCCCGTATGGACTCGGGAGAGGTGAAGGTCGAGAGCCACACTGCTTCTTGTCACACTGCTTGCTTAACTCGGAAGTCAGCCACACCAATGTGTCAGAGGAAACACTGTACATCTGGCGACGTGTCAGCGTGCACGCCACAGTCGCTAGACCGCGATGGGACAAGAACAACCCAGCCAATTGTGCACCGCCTCAGCGGTCTAAGACACAGCCTGGGATCGAACCAGGATCTGTAGTGATGCAGCTAGCACTGTGATGCAGTGCCTTAGAACGCTGCGCCACTCGAGTGGCCCTCACACTTTGCCTTTATAATGTATTGTATAGGCCTATATTTGCCTAGCCACATCCGAGATGCTGCGCCCATACACTGGTGTTTGTTCCTACTTGACCTTTGTGTATCCTGGTCATAAATGTTGTTGCCACAAAATGTTTGTTTTTGATTTTCACTTGCATATAAATCTGGCCACATTTGAAAAAGGCCATAATGCCATGAGACCATTGCTTTACTTTCACCAACAACAAAATGGCATCGCAAAGAAGTTATAAGCTGTATCAGCAGGTCTCAGAGAGTGGTGGCATATGCAATCTTTTGTGTCTTTGTGTCTGCTGCTCCCACAGTCTTCATAGAGTATACATCTAGTATGTAGTGGAGCTGGTCCTGGGAGGTGAGCACACATCTAGTATGTAGTGGAGCTGGTCCTGGGAGGTGAGCACACATCTAGTATGTAGTGGAGCTGGTCCTGGGAGGTGAGCACACATCTAGTATGTAGTGGAGCTGGTCCTGGGAGGTGAGCACACATCTAGTATGTAGTGGAGCTGGTCCTGGGAGGTGAGCACACATCTAGTATGTAGTGGAGCTGGTCCTGGGAGGTGCGCACACATCTAGTATGTAGTGGAGCTGGTCCTGGGAGGTGATTATACATCCAGTATGTAGTGGAGCTGGTCCTGGGAGGTGAGCAAACATCTAGTATGTAGTGGAGCTGGTCCTGGGAGGTGAGCACACATCTAGTATGTAGTGGAGCTGGTCCTGGGAGGTGAGCACACATCTAGTATGTAGTGGAGCTGGTCCTGGGAGGTGAGCACACATCTAGTATGTAGTGGAGCTGGTCCTGGGAGGTGAGCACACATCCAGTATGTAGTGGATCTGGTCCTGGGAGCTGAGTATACATCCAGTATGTAGTGGAGCTGGTCCTGGGAGGTGAGTATACATCCAGTATGTAGTGGATCTGGTCCTGGGAGCTGAGTATACATCCAGTATGTAATGGAGCTGAGTATACATCCAATATGTAGTGGAACTGGTCCTGGGAGCTGAGTATACATCCAGTATGTAGTGGAGCTGGTCCTGGGAGGTGAGTACACATCCAGTATGTAGTGGAGCTGGTCCTGGGAGGTGAGTACACATCCAGTATGTAGTGGAGCTGGTCCTGGGAGGTGAGTATACATCCAGTATGTAGTGGATCTGGTCCTTGGAGCTGAGTATACATCCAGTATGTAGTGGAGCTGGTCCTGGGAGGTGAGTATACATCCAGTATGTAGTGGAGCTGGTCCTGGGAGGTAAGTATACATCCAGTATGTAGTGTAGCTGAGTATACATCCAGTATGTAGTGGATCTGGTCCTGGGAGGTGAGTACACATCCAGTATGTAGTAGAGCTGGTCCTGGGAGGTGAGTATACATCCAGTATGTAGTAGAGCTGGTCCTTGGAGCTGAGTATACATCCAGTATGTAGTAGAGCTGGTCCTTGGAGCTGAGAACACATCCAGTATGTAGTGGAGCTGGTCCTGGGAGGTGAGTATACATCCAGTATGTAGTAGAGCTGGTCCTGGGAGGTGAGTATACATCTAGTATGTAGTGGAGCTGGTCCTTGGAGCTGAGAACACATCCAGTATGTAGTGGAGCTGGTCCTGGGAGGTGAGTACACATCAGTATGTAGTAGAGCTGGTCCTGGGAGGTGAGTATACATCCAGTATGTAGTGGAGCTGGTCCTTGGAGCTGAATATACATCCAGTATGTAGTGGAGCTGGTCCTGGGAGGTGAGTACACATCCAGTATGTAGTGGAGCTGGTCCTGGGAGGTGAGTATACATCCAGTATGTAGTGTAGCTGAGTATACATCCAGTATGTAGTAGAGCTGGTCCTGGGAGGTGAGTATACATCCAGTATGTAGTGGAGCTGGTCCTGGGAGGTGAGTACACATCCAGTATGTAGTGGAGCTGGTCCTGGGAGGTGAGTATACATCCAGTATGTAGTGTAGCTGAGTATACATCCAGTATGTAGTGGAGCTGGTCCTGGGAGGTGAGTATACATCCAGTATGTAGTGGAGCTGGTCCTGGGAGGTGAGTACACATCCAGTATGTAGTGGAGCTGGTCCTTGGAGCTGAGTATACATCCAGTATCTAGTGGAGCTGGTCCTGGGAGGTGAGTACACATCCAGTATGTAGTGGAGCTGGTCCTGGGAGGTGAGTATACATCCAGTATGTAGTTGAGCTGGTCCTGGGAGGTAAGTATACATCCAGTATGTAGTGTAGCTGAGTATACATCCAGTATGTAGTGGAGCTGGTCCTTGGAGCTGAGTATACATCCAGTATGTAGTGGAGCTGGTCCTTGGAGCTGAGAACACATCCAGTATGTAGTAGAGCTGGTCCTGGGAGGTGAGTATACATCCAGTATGTAGTGGAGCTGGTCCTTGGAGCTGAGAACACATCCAGTATGTAGTAGAGCTGGTCCTGGGAGGTGAGTACACATCCAGTATGTAGTGGAGCTGGTCCTTGGAGCTGAGTATACATCAAGTATGTAGTGGAGCTGGTCCTTGGAGCTGAGAACACATCCAGTATGTAGTAGAGCTGGTCCTGGGAGGTGAGTATACATCCAGTATGTAGTGGAGCTGGTCCTTGGAACTGAGAACACATCCAGTATGTAGTAGAGCTGGTCCTGGGAGGTGAGTACACATCCAGTATGTAGTAGAGCTGGTCCTGGGAGCTGAGTATACATCCAGTATGTAGTAGAGCTGGTCCTTGGAGGTGAGTATACATCCAGTATGTAGTGGAGCTGGTCCTGGGAGGTGAGTACACATCAGTATGTAGTAGAGCTGGTCCTGGGAGGTGAGTACACATCCAGTATGTAGTGGAGCTGGTCCTGGGAGGTGAGTACACATCAGTATGTAGTAGAGCTGGTCCTGGGAGGTGAGTATACATCCAGTATGTAGTGGAGCTGGTCCTGGGAGGTGAGCACACATCTAGTATGTAGTGGAGCTGGTCCTGGGAGGTGAGCACACATCTAGTATGTAGTGGAGCTGGTCCTGGGAGGTGAGCACACATCTAGTATGTAGTGGAGCTGGTCCTGGGAGGTGAGCACACATCTAGTATGTAGTGGAGCTGGTCCTGGGAGGTGAGCACACATCCAGTATGTAGTGGATCTGGTCTTGGGAGCTGAGTATACATCCAGTATGTAGTGGAGCTGGTCCTGGGAGGTGAGTATACATCCAGTATGTAGTGGATCTGGTCCTGGGAGCTGAGTATACATCCAGTATGTAATGGAGCTGAGTATACATCCAGGATGTAGTGGATCTGGTCCTGGGAGGTGAGTACACATCCAGTATGTAGTAGAGCTGGTCCTTGGAGCTGAGAACACATCCAGTATGTAGTAGAGCTGGTCCTGGGAGGTGAGTACACATCCAGTATGTAGTAGAGCTGGTCCTTGGAGCTGAGTATACATCCAGTATGTAGTAGAGCTGGTCCTGGGAGGTGAGTACACATCCAGTATGTAGTGGAGCTGGTCCTGGGAGGTGAGTACACATCCAGTATGTAGTGGAGCTGGTCCTGGGAGGTGAGTACACATCAGTATGTAGTAGAGCTGGTCCTGGGAGGTGAGTATACATCCAGTATGTAGTGGAGCTGGTCCTGGGAGGTGAGTATACATCCAGTATGTAGTGGAGCTGGTCCTTGGAGCTGAGTATACATCCAGTATGTAGTGGAGCTGGTCCTGGGAGGTGAGTACACATCCAGTATGTAGTGGAGCTGGTCCTGGGAGGTGAGTATACATCCAGTATGTAGTGTAGCTGAGTATACATCCAGTATGTAGTAGAGCTGGTCCTGGGAGGTGAGTATACATCCAGTATGTAGTGGAGCTGGTCCTGGGAGGTGAATACACATCCAGTATGTAGTGGAGCTGGTCCTGGGAGGTGAGTATACATCCAGTATGTAGTGTAGCTGAGTATACATCCAGTATGTAGTAGAGCTGGTCCTGGGAGGTGAGTATACATCCAGTATGTAGTGGAGCTGGTCCTGGGAGGTGAGTATACATCCAGTATGTAGTGGAGCTGGTCCTTGGAGCTGAGTATACATCCAGTATGTAGTGGAGCTGGTCCTGGGAGGTGAGTACACATCCAGTATGTAGTGGAGCTGGTCCTGGGAGGTGTGTATACATCCAGTATGTAGTGGAGCTGGTCCTGGAAGGTAAGTATACATCCAGTATGTAGTGTAGCTGAGTATACATCCAGTATGTAGTGGAGCTGGTCCTTGGAGCTGAGTATACATCCAGTATGTAGTAGAGCTGGTCCTGGGAGGTGAGTATACATCCAGTATGTATTGGAGCTGGTCCTTGGAGCTGAGAACACATCCAGTATGTAGTAGAGCTGGTCTTGGGAGGTGAGTATACATCCAGTATGTAGTGGAGCTGGTCCTTGGAGCTGAGAACACATCCAGTATGTAGTAGAGCTGGTCCTGGGAGGTGAGTACACATCCAGTATGTAGTGGAGCTGGTCCTTGGAGCTGAGTATACATCCAGTATGTAGTGGAGCTGGTCTTTGGAGCTGAGAACACATCCAGTATGTAGTAGAGCTGGTCCTGGGAGGAGAGTATACATCCAGTATGTAGTGGAGCTGGTCCTTGGAGCTGAGAACACATCCAGTATGTAGTAGAGCTGGTCCTGGGAGGTAAGTACACATCCAGTATGTAGTAGAGCTGGTCCTGGGAGGTAAGTACACATCCAGTATGTAGTAGAGCTGGTCCTGGGAGGTGAGTATACATCCAGTATGTAGTGGAGCTGGTCCTGGGAGGTGAGTATACATCCAGTATGTAGTGGAGCTGGTCCTGGGAGCTGAGTATACATCCAGTATGTAATGGATCTGGTCCTGGGAGGTGAGTATACATCCAGTATGTAGTGGATCTGGTCCTGGGAGGTGAGTATACATCCAGTATGTAGTAGAGCTGGTCCTAGGAGGTGAGTATACATCCAGTATGTAGTGGATCTGGTCCTGGGAGGTGAGTATACATCCAGTATGTAGTAGAGCTGGTCCTGGGAGGTGAGTACACATCCAGTATGTAGTAGAGCTGGTCCTGGGAGGTGAGTACACATCAGTATGTAGTAGAGCTGGTCCTTGGAGGTGAGTATACATCCAGTATGTAGTGGATCTGGTCCTGGGAGGTGAGTATACATCTAGTATGTAGTGGAACTGGTCCTGGGAGGTGAGTACACATCTAGTATGTAGTGGAGCTGGTCCTGGGAGATGAGTATACATCTAGTATGTTGTGGAACTGGTCCTGGGAGGTGAGTACACATCTAGTATGTAGTGGAGCTGGTCCTGGGAGGTGAGTACACATCCAGTATGTAGTAGAGCTGGTCCTGGGAGGTGAGTAAAAATCCAGTATGTAGTGGAGCTGGTCCTGGGAGGTGAGTATACATCCAGTATGTAGTGGAGCTGGTCCTGGGAGGTGAGTACACATCTAGTATGTAGTGGAGCTGGTCCTGGTAGGTGATTATACATCAAGTATGTAGTGGAGCTGGTCCTGGGAGGTGAGTATACATCTAGTATGTAGTGGAGCTGGTCCTGGGAGGTGAGTACACATCTAGTATGTAGTGGAGCTTGTCCTGGGAGGTGAGTATACATCTAGTGTGTAGTGGAGCTGGTCCTGGGAGGTGAGTATACATCTAGTATGTAGTGGAGCTGGTCCTGGGAGGTGAGTATACATCCAGTATGTAGTGGAGGTGGTCCTGGTAGGTGATTATACATCCAGTATGTAGTGGAGCTGGTCCTGGGAGGTGAGTATACATCAGAATGTAGTGGAGCTGGTCCTGGGAGGTGAGTACACATCTAGTATGTAGTGGAGCTGGTCCTGGGAGGTGAGTACACATCCAGTATGTAGTGGAGCTGGTCCTGGGAGGTGAGTATACATCCAGTATGTAGTGGAGCTGGTCCTGGGAGGTAAGTATACATCCAGTATGTAGTGTAGCTGAGTATACATCCAGTATGTAGTGGATCTGGTCCTGGGAGGTGAGTACACATCCAGTATGTAGTAGAGCTGGTCCTTGGAGCTGAGAACACATCCAGTATGTAGTAGAGCTGGTCCTGGGAGGTGAGTATACATCCAGTATGTAGTAGAGCTGGTCGTTGGAGCTGAGAACACATCCAGTATGTAGTAGAGCTGGTCCTGGGAGGTGAGTATACATCCAGTATGTAGTAGAGCTGGTCCTTGGAGCTGAGTTTACATCCAGTATGTAGTAGAGCTGGTCCTGGGAGGTGAGTATACATCCAGTATGTAGTGGAGCTGGTCCTTGGAGCTGAGTACACATCCAGTATGTAGTGGAGCTGGTCCTGGGAGGTGAGTATACATCCAGTATGTAGTGGAGCTGGTCCTGGGAGGTAAGTATACATCCAGTATGTAGTGTAGCTGAGTATACATCCAGTATGTAGTGGAGCTGGTCCTTGGAGCTGAGTATACATCCAGTATGTAGTAGAGCTGGTCCTGGGAGGTGAGTACACATCCAGTATGTAGTGGAGCTGGTCCTGGGAGGTGAGTATACATCCAGTATGTAGTGGATCTGGTCCTTGGAGCTGAGTATACATCCAGTATGTAGTGGAGCTGGTCCTGGGAGGTGAGTATACATCCAGTATGTAGTGGAGCTGGTCCTGGGAGGTAAGTATACATCCAGTATGTAGTGTAGCTGAGTATACATCCAGTATGTAGTGGATCTGGTCCTGGGAGGTGAGTACACATCCAGTATGTAGTAGAGCTGGTCCTGGGAGGTGAGTATACATCCAGTATGTAGTAGAGCTGGTCCTTGGAGCTGAGTATACATCCAGTATGTAGTAGAGCTGGTCCTTGGAGCTGAGAACACATCCAGTATGTAGTGGAGCTGGTCCTGGGAGGTGAGTATACATCCAGTATGTAGTAGAGCTGGTCCTGGGAGGTGAGTATACATCTAGTATGTAGTGGAGCTGGTCCTGGGAGGTGAGTACACATCTAGTATGTAGTGGAGCTTGTCCTGGGAGGTGAGTATACATCTAGTGTGTAGTGGAGCTGGTCCTGGGAGGTGAGTATACATCTACTATGTAGTGGAGCTGGTCCTGGGAGGTGAGTATACATCCAGTATGTAGTGGAGGTGGTCCTGGTAGGTGATTATACATCCAGTATGTAGTGGAGCTGGTCCTGGGAGGTGAGTATACATCAGAATGTAGTGGAGCTGGTCCTGGGAGGTGAGTACACATCTAGTATGTAGTGGAGCTGGTCCTGGGAGGTGAGTACACATCCAGTATGTAGTGGAGCTGGTCCTGGGAGGTGAGTATACATCCAGTATGTAGTGGAGCTGGTCCTGGGAGGTAAGTATACATCCAGTATGTAGTGTAGCTGAGTATACATCCAGTATGTAGTGGATCTGGTCCTGGGAGGTGAGTACACATCCAGTATGTAGTAGAGCTGGTCCTTGGAGCTGAGAACACATCCAGTATGTAGTAGAGCTGGTCCTGGGAGGTGAGTATACATCCAGTATGTAGTAGAGCTGGTCGTTGGAGCTGAGAACACATCCAGTATGTAGTAGAGCTGGTCCTGGGAGGTGAGTATACATCCAGTATGTAGTAGAGCTGGTCCTTGGAGCTGAGTTTACATCCAGTATGTAGTAGAGCTGGTCCTGGGAGGTGAGTATACATCCAGTATGTAGTGGAGCTGGTCCTTGGAGGTGAGTACACATCCAGTATGTAGTGGAGCTGGTCCTGGGAGGTGAGTACACATCCAGTATGTAGTGGAGCTGGTCCTGGGAGGTGAGTATACATCCAGTATGTAGTGGAGCTGGTCCTGGGAGGTGAGTACACATCCAGTATGTAGTGGAGCTGGTCCTGGGAGGTGAGTACACATCCAGTATGTAGTGGAGCTGGTCCTGGGAGGTGAGTATACATCCAGTATGTAGTGGATCTGGTCCTTGGAGCTGAGTATACATCCAGTATGTAGTGGAGCTGGTCCTGGGAGGTGAGTATACATCCAGTATGTAGTGGAGCTGGTCCTGGGAGGTAAGTATACATCCAGTATGTAGTGTAGCTGAGTATACATCCAGTATGTAGTGGATCTGGTCCTGGGAGGTGAGTACACATCCAGTATGTAGTAGAGCTGGTCCTGGGAGGTGAGTATACATCCAGTATGTAGTAGAGCTGGTCCTTGGAGCTGAGTATACATCCAGTATGTAGTAGAGCTGGTCCTTGGAGCTGAGAACACATCCAGTATGTAGTGGAGCTGGTCCTGGGAGGTGAGTATACATCCAGTATGTAGTAGAGCTGGTCCTGGGAGGTGAGTATACATCTAGTATGTAGTGGAGCTGGTCCTTGGAGCTGAGAACACATCCAGTATGTAGTGGAGCTGGTCCTGGGAGGTGAGTACACATCAGTATGTAGTAGAGCTGGTCCTGGGAGGTGAGTATACATCCAGTATGTAGTGGAGCTGGTCCTTGGAGCTGAATATACATCCAGTATGTAGTGGAGCTGGTCCTGGGAGGTGAGTACACATCCAGTATGTAGTGGAGCTGGTCCTGGGAGGTGAGTATACATCCAGTATGTAGTGTAGCTGAGTATACATCCAGTATGTAGTAGAGCTGGTCCTGGGAGGTGAGTATACATCCAGTATGTAGTGGAGCTGGTCCTGGGAGGTGAGTACACATCCAGTATGTAGTGGAGCTGGTCCTGGGAGGTGAGTATACATCCAGTATGTAGTGTAGCTGAGTATACATCCAGTATGTAGTGGAGCTGGTCCTGGGAGGTGAGTATACATCCAGTATGTAGTGGAGCTGGTCCTGGGAGGTGAGTACACATCCAGTATGTAGTGGAGCTGGTCCTTGGAGCTGAGTATACATCCAGTATCTAGTGGAGCTGGTCCTGGGAGGTGAGTACACATCCAGTATGTAGTGGAGCTGGTCCTGGGAGGTGAGTATACATCCAGTATGTAGTTGAGCTGGTCCTGGGAGGTAAGTATACATCCAGTATGTAGTGTAGCTGAGTATACATCCAGTATGTAGTGGAGCTGGTCCTTGGAGCTGAGTATACATCCAGTATGTAGTGGAGCTGGTCCTTGGAGCTGAGAACACATCCAGTATGTAGTAGAGCTGGTCCTGGGAGGTGAGTATACATCCAGTATGTAGTGGAGCTGGTCCTTGGAGCTGAGAACACATCCAGTATGTAGTAGAGCTGGTCCTGGGAGGTGAGTACACATCCAGTATGTAGTGGAGCTGGTCCTTGGAGCTGAGTATACATCAAGTATGTAGTGGAGCTGGTCCTTGGAGCTGAGAACACATCCAGTATGTAGTAGAGCTGGTCCTGGGAGGTGAGTATACATCCAGTATGTAGTGGAGCTGGTCCTTGGAACTGAGAACACATCCAGTATGTAGTAGAGCTGGTCCTGGGAGGTGAGTACACATCCAGTATGTAGTAGAGCTGGTCCTGGGAGCTGAGTATACATCCAGTATGTAGTAGAGCTGGTCCTTGGAGGTGAGTATACATCCAGTATGTAGTGGAGCTGGTCCTGGGAGGTGAGTACACATCAGTATGTAGTAGAGCTGGTCCTGGGAGGTGAGTACACATCCAGTATGTAGTGGAGCTGGTCCTGGGAGGTGAGTACACATCAGTATGTAGTAGAGCTGGTCCTGGGAGGTGAGTATACATCCAGTATGTAGTGGAGCTGGTCCTGGGAGGTGAGCACACATCTAGTATGTAGTGGAGCTGGTCCTGGGAGGTGAGCACACATCTAGTATGTAGTGGAGCTGGTCCTGGGAGGTGAGCACACATCTAGTATGTAGTGGAGCTGGTCCTGGGAGGTGAGCACACATCTAGTATGTAGTGGAGCTGGTCCTGGGAGGTGAGCACACATCCAGTATGTAGTGGATCTGGTCTTGGGAGCTGAGTATACATCCAGTATGTAGTGGAGCTGGTCCTGGGAGGTGAGTATACATCCAGTATGTAGTGGATCTGGTCCTGGGAGCTGAGTATACATCCAGTATGTAATGGAGCTGAGTATACATCCAGGATGTAGTGGATCTGGTCCTGGGAGGTGAGTACACATCCAGTATGTAGTAGAGCTGGTCCTTGGAGCTGAGAACACATCCAGTATGTAGTAGAGCTGGTCCTGGGAGGTGAGTACACATCCAGTATGTAGTAGAGCTGGTCCTTGGAGCTGAGTATACATCCAGTATGTAGTAGAGCTGGTCCTGGGAGGTGAGTACACATCCAGTATGTAGTGGAGCTGGTCCTGGGAGGTGAGTACACATCCAGTATGTAGTGGAGCTGGTCCTGGGAGGTGAGTACACATCAGTATGTAGTAGAGCTGGTCCTGGGAGGTGAGTATACATCCAGTATGTAGTGGAGCTGGTCCTGGGAGGTGAGTATACATCCAGTATGTAGTGGAGCTGGTCCTTGGAGCTGAGTATACATCCAGTATGTAGTGGAGCTGGTCCTGGGAGGTGAGTACACATCCAGTATGTAGTGGAGCTGGTCCTGGGAGGTGAGTATACATCCAGTATGTAGTGTAGCTGAGTATACATCCAGTATGTAGTAGAGCTGGTCCTGGGAGGTGAGTATACATCCAGTATGTAGTGGAGCTGGTCCTGGGAGGTGAATACACATCCAGTATGTAGTGGAGCTGGTCCTGGGAGGTGAGTATACATCCAGTATGTAGTGTAGCTGAGTATACATCCAGTATGTAGTAGAGCTGGTCCTGGGAGGTGAGTATACATCCAGTATGTAGTGGAGCTGGTCCTGGGAGGTGAGTATACATCCAGTATGTAGTGGAGCTGGTCCTTGGAGCTGAGTATACATCCAGTATGTAGTGGAGCTGGTCCTGGGAGGTGAGTACACATCCAGTATGTAGTGGAGCTGGTCCTGGGAGGTGTGTATACATCCAGTATGTAGTGGAGCTGGTCCTGGAAGGTAAGTATACATCCAGTATGTAGTGTAGCTGAGTATACATCCAGTATGTAGTGGAGCTGGTCCTTGGAGCTGAGTATACATCCAGTATGTAGTAGAGCTGGTCCTGGGAGGTGAGTATACATCCAGTATGTATTGGAGCTGGTCCTTGGAGCTGAGAACACATCCAGTATGTAGTAGAGCTGGTCTTGGGAGGTGAGTATACATCCAGTATGTAGTGGAGCTGGTCCTTGGAGCTGAGAACACATCCAGTATGTAGTAGAGCTGGTCCTGGGAGGTGAGTACACATCCAGTATGTAGTGGAGCTGGTCCTTGGAGCTGAGTATACATCCAGTATGTAGTGGAGCTGGTCTTTGGAGCTGAGAACACATCCAGTATGTAGTAGAGCTGGTCCTGGGAGGAGAGTATACATCCAGTATGTAGTGGAGCTGGTCCTTGGAGCTGAGAACACATCCAGTATGTAGTAGAGCTGGTCCTGGGAGGTAAGTACACATCCAGTATGTAGTAGAGCTGGTCCTGGGAGGTAAGTACACATCCAGTATGTAGTAGAGCTGGTCCTGGGAGGTGAGTATACATCCAGTATGTAGTGGAGCTGGTCCTGGGAGGTGAGTATACATCCAGTATGTAGTGGAGCTGGTCCTGGGAGCTGAGTATACATCCAGTATGTAATGGATCTGGTCCTGGGAGGTGAGTATACATCCAGTATGTAGTGGATCTGGTCCTGGGAGGTGAGTATACATCCAGTATGTAGTAGAGCTGGTCCTAGGAGGTGAGTATACATCCAGTATGTAGTGGATCTGGTCCTGGGAGGTGAGTATACATCCAGTATGTAGTAGAGCTGGTCCTGGGAGGTGAGTACACATCCAGTATGTAGTAGAGCTGGTCCTGGGAGGTGAGTACACATCCAGTATGTAGTGGAGCTGGTCCTTGGAGGTGAGTATACATCCAGTATGTAGTGGATCTGGTCCTGGGAGGTGAGTATACATCTAGTATGTAGTGGAACTGGTCCTGGGAGGTGAGTACACATCTAGTATGTAGTGGAGCTGGTCCTGGGAGATGAGTATACATCTAGTATGTTGTGGAACTGGTCCTGGGAGGTGAGTACACATCTAGTATGTAGTGGAGCTGGTCCTGGGAGGTGAGTACACATCCAGTATGTAGTAGAGCTGGTCCTGGGAGGTGAGTAAAAATCCAGTATGTAGTGGAGCTGGTCCTGGGAGGTGAGTATACATCCAGTATGTAGTGGAGCTGGTCCTGGGAGGTGAGTACACATCTAGTATGTAGTGGAGCTGGTCCTGGTAGGTGATTATACATCAAGTATGTAGTGGAGCTGGTCCTGGGAGGTGAGTATACATCTAGTATGTAGTGGAGCTGGTCCTGGGAGGTGAGTACACATCTAGTATGTAGTGGAGCTTGTCCTGGGAGGTGAGTATACATCTAGTGTGTAGTGGAGCTGGTCCTGGGAGGTGAGTATACATCTAGTATGTAGTGGAGCTGGTCCTGGGAGGTGAGTATACATCCAGTATGTAGTGGAGGTGGTCCTGGTAGGTGATTATACATCCAGTATGTAGTGGAGCTGGTCCTGGGAGGTGAGTATACATCAGAATGTAGTGGAGCTGGTCCTGGGAGGTGAGTACACATCTAGTATGTAGTGGAGCTGGTCCTGGGAGGTGAGTACACATCCAGTATGTAGTGGAGCTGGTCCTGGGAGGTGAGTATACATCCAGTATGTAGTGGAGCTGGTCCTGGGAGGTAAGTATACATCCAGTATGTAGTGTAGCTGAGTATACATCCAGTATGTAGTGGATCTGGTCCTGGGAGGTGAGTACACATCCAGTATGTAGTAGAGCTGGTCCTTGGAGCTGAGAACACATCCAGTATGTAGTAGAGCTGGTCCTGGGAGGTGAGTATACATCCAGTATGTAGTAGAGCTGGTCGTTGGAGCTGAGAACACATCCAGTATGTAGTAGAGCTGGTCCTGGGAGGTGAGTATACATCCAGTATGTAGTAGAGCTGGTCCTTGGAGCTGAGTTTACATCCAGTATGTAGTAGAGCTGGTCCTGGGAGGTGAGTATACATCCAGTATGTAGTGGAGCTGGTCCTTGGAGCTGAGTACACATCCAGTATGTAGTGGAGCTGGTCCTGGGAGGTGAGTATACATCCAGTATGTAGTGGAGCTGGTCCTGGGAGGTAAGTATACATCCAGTATGTAGTGTAGCTGAGTATACATCCAGTATGTAGTGGAGCTGGTCCTTGGAGCTGAGTATACATCCAGTATGTAGTAGAGCTGGTCCTGGGAGGTGAGTATACATCCAGTATGTAGTGGAGCTGGTCCTTGGAGCTGAGAACACATCCAGTATGTAGTAGAGCTGGTCCTGGGAGGTGAGTATACATCCAGTATGTAGTGGAGCTGGTCCTTGGAGCTGAGAACACATCCAGTATGTAGTAGAGCTGGTCCTGGGAGGTGAGTACACATCCAGTATGTAGTGGAGCTGGTCCTTGGAGCTGAGTATACATCCAGTATGTAGTGGAGCTGGTCCTTGGAGCTGAGAACACATCCAGTATGTAGTAGAGCTGGTCCTGGGAGGTGAGTATACATCCAGTATGTAGTGGAGCTGGTCCTTGGAGCTGAGAACACATCCAGTATGTAGTAGAGCTGGTCCTGGGAGGTGAGTACACATCCAGTATGTAGTAGAGCTGGTCCTGGGAGCTGAGTATACATCCAGTATGTAGTAGAGCTGGTCCTTGGAGGTGAGTATACATCCAGTATGTAGTGGAGCTGGTCCTGGGAGGTGAGTACACATCAGTATTTAGTAGAGCTGGTCCTGGGAGGTGAGTACACATCCAGTATGTAGTGGAGCTGGTCCTGGGAGGTGAGTACACATCAGTATGTAGTAGAGCTGGTCCTGGGAGGTGAGTATACATCCAGTATGTAGTGGAGCTGGTCCTGGGAGGTGAGCACACATCTAGTATGTAGTGGAGCTGGTCCTGGGAGGTGAGCACACATCTAGTATGTAGTGGAGCTGGTCCTGGGAGGTGAGCACACATCTAGTATGTAGTGGAGCTGGTCCTGGGAGGTGAGCACACATCTAGTATGTAGTGGAGCTGGTCCTGGGAGGTGAGCACACATCCAGTATGTAGTGGATCTGGTCCTGGGAGCTGAGTATACATCCAGTATGTAGTGGAGCTGGTCCTGGGAGGTGAGTATACATCCAGTATGTAGTGGATCTGGTCCTGGGAGCTGAGTATACATCCAGTATGTAATTGAGCTGAGTATACATCCAGTATGTAGTGGATCTGGTCCTGGGAGCTGAGTATACATCCAGTATGTAGTGGAGCTGGTCCTGGGAGGTGAGTATTTTTTATTTTTTTTTTTAATTTTTTTTTTTTTACCTTTATTTAACTAGGCAAGTCAGTTAAGAACAAATTCTTATTTTCAATGACGGCCTAGGAACAGTGGGTTAACTGCCTGTTCAGGGGCAGAACGACAGATTTGTACCTTGTCAGCTCGGGGATTTGAACTTGCAACCTTCCGGTTACTAGTCCAACGCTCTAACCACTAGGCTACGCTGCCGCCCCTACACATCCAGTATGTAGTGGAGCTGGTCCTGGGAGGTGAGTATACATCCAGTATGTAGTGGATCTGGTCCTGGGAGCTGAGTATACATCCAGTATGTAGTGGAGCTGGTCCTGGGAGGTGAGTATACATCCAGTATGCAGTGGAGCTGGTCCTGGGAGGTAAGTATACATCCAGTATGTAGTGTAGCTGAGTATACATCCAGTATGTAGTGGATCTGGTCCTGGGAGGTGAGTATACATCCAGTATGTAGTAGAGCTGGTCCTTGGAGCTGAGAACACATCCAGTATGTAGTGGAGCTGGTCCTGGGAGGTGAGTATACATCCAGTATGTAGTAGAGCTGGTCCTGGGAGGTGAGTATACATCTAGTATGTAGTGGAGCTGGTCCTGGGAGGTGAGTACACATCTAGTATGTAGTGGAGCTGGTCCTGGGAGGTGAGTACACATCCAGTATGTAGTAGAGCTGGTCCTGGGAGGTGAGTATACATCCAGTATGTAGTAGAGCTGGTCCTGGGAGGTGAGTATACATCCAGTATGTAGTGGAGCTGGTCCTGGGAGGTGAGTATACATCCAGTATGTAGTGGAGCTGGTCCTTGGAGCTGAGTATACATCCAGTATGTAGTGGAGCTGGTCCTGGGAGGTGAGTACACATCCAGTATGTAGTGGAGCTGGTCCTGGGAGGTGAGTATACATCCAGTATGTAGTGTAGCTGAGTATACATCCAGTATGTAGTAGAGCTGGTCCTGGGAGGTGAGTAGTATACATCCAGTATGTAGTGGAGCAGGTCCTGGGAGGTGAATACACATCCAGTATGTAGTGGAGCTGGTCCTGTGAGGTGAGTATACATCCAGTATGTAGTGTAGCTGAGTATACATCCAGTATGTAGTAGAGCTGGTCCTGGGAGGTAGTATACATCCAGTATGTAGTGGAGCTGGTCCTGGGAGGTGAGTATACATCCAGTATGTAGTGGAGCTGGTCCTTGGAGCTGAGTATACATCCAGTATGTAGTGGAGCTGGTCCTGGGAGGTGAGTACACATCCAGTATGTAGTGGAGCTGGTCCTGGGAGGTGAGTATACATCCAGTATGTAGTGTAGCTGAGTATACATCCAGTATGTAGTGTAGCTGAGTATACATCCAGTATGTAGTGGAGCTGGTCCTTGGAGCTGAGTATACATCCAGTATGTAGTAGAGCTGGTCCTGGGAGGTGAGTATACATCCAGTATGTAGTGGAGCTGGTCCTTGGAGCTGAGAACACATCCAGTATGTAGTAGAGCTGGTCCTGGGAGGTGAGTATACATCCAGTATGTAGTGGATCTGGTCCTGGGAGGTGAGTACACATCCAGTATGTAGTAGAGCTGGTCCTGGGAGGTAAGTATACATCCAGTATGTAGTGGATCTGGTCCTGGGAGGTGAGTATACATCCAGTATGTAGTGGAGCTGGTCCTTGGAGCTGAGTATACATCCAGTATGTAGTGGAGCTGGTCCTGGGAGGTGAGTACACATCCAGGATGTAGTGGAGCTGGTCCTGGGAGGTGAGTATACATCCAGTATGTAGTGTAGCTGAGTATACATCCAGTATGTAGTAGAGCTGGTCCTGGGAGGTGAGTATACATCCAGTATGTAGTGGAGCTGGTCCTGGGAGGTGAATACACATCCAGTATGTAGTGGAGCTGGTCCTGGGAGGTGAGTATACATCCAGTATGTAGTGTAGCTGAGTATACATCCAGTATGTAGTAGAGCTGGTCCTGGGAGGTAGTATACATCCAGTATGTAGTGGAGCTGGTCCTGGGAGGTGAGTATACATCCAGTATGTAGTAGAGCTGGTCCTTGGAGCTGAGTATACATCCAGTATGTAGTGTAGCTGAGTATACATCCAGTATGTAGTGGAGCTGGTCCTGGGAGGTGAGTACACATCCAGTATGTAGTGGAGCTGGTCCTGGGAGGTGAGTATACATCCAGTATGTAGTGGAGCTGGTCCTGGGAGGTAAGTATACATCCAGTATGTAGTGTAGCTGAGTATACATCCAGTATGTAGTGGAGCTGGTCCTTGGAGCTGAGAACACATCCAGTATGTAGTAGAGCTGGTCCTGGGAGGTGAGTATACATCCAGTATGTAGTGGATCTGGTCCTGGGAGGTGAGTACACATCCAGTATGTAGTAGAGCTGGTCCTGGGAGGTAAGTATACATCCAGTATGTAGTGGATCTGGTCCTGGGAGGTGAGTATACATCCAGTATGTAGTGTATTTGGTCCTGGGAGGTGAGTATACATCCAGTATGTAATGGAGCTGGTCCTGGGAGGTGAGTATACATCCAGTATGTAGTGGATCTGGTCCTGGGAGGTGAGTATACATCCAGTATGTAGTGGAGGTGGTCCTGGTAGGTGAGTATACATCCAGTATGTAGTGGAGCTGGTCCTGGGAGGTGAGTATACATCTAGTATGTAGTGGAACTGGTCCTGGGAGGTGAGTATACATCTAGTATGTAGTGGAGCTGGTCCTGGGAGGTGAGTACACATCTAGTATGTAGTGGAGCTGGTCCTGGGAGGTGAGTACACATCCAGTATGTAGTAGAGCTGGTCCTGGGAGGTGAGTACACATCCAGTATGTAGTGGAGCTGGTCCTGGGAGGTGAGTATACATCCAGTATGTAGTGGAGCTGGTCCTGGGAGGTAAGTATACATCCAGTATGTAGTGTAGCTGAGTATACATCCAGTATGTAGTGGATCTGGTCCTGGGAGGTGAGTACACATCCAGTATGTAGTAGAGCTGGTCCTTGGAGCTGAGAACACATCCAGTATGTAGTAGAGCTGGTCCTGGGAGGTGAGTATACATCCAGTATGTAGTAGAGCTGGTCCTTGGAGCTGAGAACACATCCAGTATGTAGTAGAGCTGGTCCTGGGAGGTGAGTATACATCCCGTATGTAGTAGAGCTGGTCCTTGGAGCTGAGTATACATCCAGTATGTAGTAGAGCTGGTCCTGGGAGGTGAGTATACATCCAGTATGTATTGGAGCTGGTCCTTGGAGCTGAGAACACATCCAGTATGTAGTAGAGCTGGTCCTGGGAGGTGAGTATACATCCAGTATGTAGTGGAGCTGGTCCTTGGAGCTGAGAACACATCCAGTATGTAGTAGAGCTGGTCCTGGGAGGTGAGTATACATCCAGTATGTAGTGGAGCTGGTCCTTGGAGCTGAGAACACATCCAGTATGTAGTAGAGCTGGTCCTGGGAGGTGAGGACACATCCAGTATGTAGTAGAGCTGGTCCTGGGAGCTGAGTATACATCCAGTATGTAGTAGAGCTGGTCCTTGGAGGTGAGTTTACATCCAGTATGTAGTGGAGCTGGTCCTGGGAGGTGAGTACACATCAGTATGTAGTAGAGCTGGTCCTGGGAGGTGAGTACACATCCAGTATGTAGTGGAGCTGGTCCTGGGAGGTGAGTACACATCAGTATGTAGTAGAGCTGGTCCTGGGAGGTGAGTATACATCTAGTATGTAGTGGAGCTGGTCCTGGGAGGTGAGCACACATCTAGTATGTAGTGGAGCTGGTCCTGGGAGGTGAGCACACATCTAGTATGTAGTGGAGCTGGCCTGGGAGGTGAGCACACATCTAGTATGTAGTGGAGCTGGTCCTGGGAGGTGAGCACACATCTAGTATGTAGTGGAGCTGGTCCTGGGAGGTGAGCACACATCCAGTATGTAGTGGATCTGGTCCTGGGAGCTGAGTATACATCCAGTATGTAGTGGAGCTGGTCCTGGGAGGTGAGTATACATCCAGTATGTAGTGGATCTGGTCCTGGGAGCTGAGTATACATCCAGTATGTAATGGAGCTGAGTATACATCCAGTATGTAGTGGATCTGGTCCTGGGAGCTGAGTATACATCCAGTATGTAGTGGAGCTGGTCCTGGGAGGTGAGTATACATCCAGTATGTAGTGGATCTGGTCCTGGGAGCTGAGTATACATCCAGTATGTAGTGGAGCTGGTCCTTGGAGCTGAGTATACATCCAGTATGTAGTGGAGCTGGTCCTGGGAGGTGAGTACACATCCAGTATGTAGTGGAGCTGGTCCTGGGAGGTGAGTATACATCCAGTATGTAGTGGATCTAGTCCTGGGAGCTGAGTATACATCCAGTATGTAGTGGAGCTGGTCCTGGGAGGTGAGTATACATCCAGTATGTAGTGGAGCTGGTCCTGGGAGGTAAGTATACATCCAGTATGTAGTGTAGCTGAGTATAAATCCAGTATGTAGTGGATCTGGTCCTGGGAGGTGAGTACACATCCAGTATGTAGTAGAGCTGGTCCTGGGAGGTGAGTATACATCCAGTATGTAGTAGAGCTGGTCCTTGGAGCTGAGTATACATCCAGTATGTAGTAGAGCTGGTCCTTGGAGCTGAGAACACATCCAGTATGTAGTGGAGCTGGTCCTGGGAGGTGAGTATACATCCAGTATGTAGTAGAGCTGGTCCTGGGAGGTGAGTATACATCTAGTATGTAGTGGAGCTGGTCCTGGGAGGTGAGTACACATCTAGCATGTAGTGGAGCTGGTCCTGGGAGGTGAGTACACATCCAGTATGTAGTGGAGCTGGTCCTGGGAGGTGAGTATACATCCAGTATGTAGTATAGCTGAGTATACATCCAGTATGTAGTAGAGCTGGTCCTGGGAGGTGAGTATACATCCAGTATGTAGTGGAGCTGGTCCTGGGAGGTGAACACACATCCAGTATGTAGTGGAGCTGGTCCTGGGAGGTGAGTATACATCCAGTATGTAGTGTAGCTGAGTATACATCCAGTATGTAGTAGAGCTGGTCCTGGGAGGTGAGAATACATCCAGTATGTAGTGGAGCTGGTCCTGGGAGGTGAGTATACATCCAGTATGTAGTGGAGCTGGTCCTTGGAGCTGAGTATACATCCAGTATGTAGTGGAGCTGGTCCTGGGAGGTGAGTACACATCCAGTATGTAGTGGAGCTGGTCCTGGGAGGTGAGTATACATCCAGTATGTAGTGGAGCTGGTCCTGGGAGGTAAGTATACATCCAGTATGTAGTGTAGCTGAGTATACATCCAGTATGTAGTGGAGCTGGTCCTTGGAGCTGAGTATACATCCAGTATGTAGTAGAGCTGGTCCTGGGAGGTGAGTATACATCCAGTATGTAGTGGAGCTGGTCCTTGGAGCTGAGAACACATCCAGTATGTAGTAGAGCTGGTCCTGGGAGGTGAGTATACATCCAGTATGTAGTGGAGCTGGTCCTTGGAGCTGAGAACACATCCAGTATGTAGTAGAGCTGGTCCTGGGAGGTGAGTACACATCCAGTATGTAGTGGAGCTGGTCCTTGGAGCTGAGTATACATCCAGTATGTAGTGGAGCTGGTCCTTGGAGCTGAGAACACATCCAGTATGTAGTAGAGCTGGTCCTGGGAGGTGAGTATACATCCAGTATGTACTGGAGCTGGTCCTTGGAGCTGAGAACACATCCAGTATGTATTAGAGCTGGTCCTGGGAGGTGAGTACACATCCAGTATGTAGTAGAGCTGGTCCTGGGAGCTGAGTATACATCCAGTATGTAGTAGAGCTGGTCCTTGGAGGTGAGTATACATCCAGTATGTAGTGGAGCTGGTCCTGGGAGGTGAGTACACATCAGTATGTAGTAGAGCTGGTCCTGGGAGGTGAGTATACATCCAGTATGTAGTGGATCTGGTCCTGGGAGGTGAGTATACATCAGTATGTAGTAGAGCTGGTCCTGGGAGGTGAGTATACATCCAGTATGTAGTGGAGCTGGTCCTGGGAGGTAAGTATACATCCAGTATGTAGTGTAGCTGAGTACACATCCAGTATGTAGTGGATCTGGTCCTGGGAGGTGAGTACACATCCAGTATGTAGTAGAGCTGGTCCTTGGAGCTGAGAACACATCCAGTATGTAGTAGAGCTGGTCCTGGGAGGTGAGTATACATCCAGTATGTAGTGGAGCTGGTCCTTGGAGCTGAGAACACATCCAGTATGTAGTAGAGCTGGTCCTGGGAGGTGAGTATACATCCAGTATGTAGTGGAGCTGGTCCTTGGAGCTGAGAACACATCCAGTATGTAGTAGAGCTGGTCCTGGGAGGTGAGTACACATCCAGTATGTAGTGGAGCTGGTCCTTGGAGCTGAGTATACATCCAGTATGTAGTGGAGCTGGTCCTGGGAGGTGAGTATACATCCAGTATGTAGTGGAGCTGGTCCTGGGAGGTGAGTATACATCCAGTATGTAGTGGAGCTGGTCCTTGGAGCTGAGTATACATCCAGTATGTAGTGGAGCTGGTCCTGGGAGGTGAGTACACATCCAGTATGTAGTGGAGCTGGTCCTGGGAGGTGAGTATACATCCAGTATGTAGTGGATCTGGTCCTGGGAGCTGAGTATACATCCAGTATGTAGTGGAGCTGGTCCTGGGAGGTGAGTATACATCCAGTATGTAGTGGAGCTGGTCCTGGGAGGTAAGTATACATCCAGTATGTAGTGTAGCTGAGTATAAATCCAGTATGTAGTGGATCTGGTCCTGGGAGGTGAGTACACATCCAGTATGTAGTAGAGCTGGTCCTTGGAGCTGAGAACACATCCAGTATGTAGTAGAGCTGGTCCTGGAAGGTGAGTATACATCCAGTATGTAGTAGAGCTGGTCCTTGGAGCTGAGTATACATCCAGTATGTAGTAGAGCTGGTCCTTGGAGCTGAGAACACATCCAGTATGTAGTGGAGCTGGTCCTGGGAGGTGAGTATACATCCAGTATGTAGTAGAGCTGGTCCTGGGAGGTGAGTATACATCTAGTATGTAGTGGAGCTGGTCCTGGGAGGTGAGTACACATCTAGCATGTAGTGGAGCTGGTCCTGGGAGGTGAGTACACATCCAGTATATAGTGGAGCTGGTCCTGGGAGGTGAGTATACATCCAGTATGTAGTGTAGCTGAGTATACATCCAGTATGTAGTAGAGCTGGTCCTGGGAGGTGAGTATACATCCAGTATGTAGTGGAGCTGGTCCTGGGAGGTGAACACACATCCAGTATGTAGTGGAGCTGGTCCTGGGAGGTGAGTATACATCCAGTATGTAGTGTAGCTGAGTATACATCCAGTATGTAGTAGAGCTGGTCCTGGGAGGTGAGAATACATCCAGTATGTAGTGGAGCTGGTCCTGGGAGGTGAGTATACATCCAGTATGTAGTGGAGCTGGTCCTTGGAGCTGAGTATACATCCAGTATGTAGTGGAGCTGGTCCTGGGAGGTGAGTACACATCCAGTATGTAGTGGAGCTGGTCCTGGGAGGTGAGTATACATCCAGTATGTAGTGGAGCTGGTCCTGGGAGGTAAGTATACATCCAGTATGTAGTGTAGCTGAGTATACATCCAGTATGTAGTGGAGCTGGTCCTTGGAGCTGAGTATACATCCAGTATGTAGTAGAGCTGGTCCTGGGAGGTGAGTATACATCCAGTATGTAGTGGAGCTGGTCCTTGGAGCTGAGAACACATCCAGTATGTAGTAGAGCTGGTCCTGGGAGGTGAGTATACATCCAGTATGTAGTGGAGCTGGTCCTTGGAGCTGAGAACACATCCAGTATGTAGTAGAGCTGGTCCTGGGAGGTGAGTACACATCCAGTATGTAGTGGAGCTGGTCCTTGGAGCTGAGTATACATCCAGTATGTAGTGGAGCTGGTCCTTGGAGCTGAGAACACATCCAGTATGTAGTAGAGCTGGTCCTGGGAGGTGAGTATACATCCAGTATGTACTGGAGCTGGTCCTTGGAGCTGAGAACACATCCAGTATGTATTAGAGCTGGTCCTGGGAGGTGAGTACACATCCAGTATGTAGTAGAGCTGGTCCTGGGAGCTGAGTATACATCCAGTATGTAGTAGAGCTGGTCCTTGGAGGTGAGTATACATCCAGTATGTAGTGGAGCTGGTCCTGGGAGGTGAGTACACATCAGTATGTAGTAGAGCTGGTCCTGGGAGGTGAGTATACATCCAGTATGTAGTGGATCTGGTCCTGGGAGGTGAGTATACATCAGTATGTAGTAGAGCTGGTCCTGGGAGGTGAGTATACATCCAGTATGTAGTGGAGCTGGTCCTGGGAGGTAAGTATACATCCAGTATGTAGTGTAGCTGAGTACACATCCAGTATGTAGTGGATCTGGTCCTGGGAGGTGAGTACACATCCAGTATGTAGTAGAGCTGGTCCTTGGAGCTGAGAACACATCCAGTATGTAGTAGAGCTGGTCCTGGGAGGTGAGTATACATCCAGTATGTAGTGGAGCTGGTCCTTGGAGCTGAGAACACATCCAGTATGTAGTAGAGCTGGTCCTGGGAGGTGAGTATACATCCAGTATGTAGTGGAGCTGGTCCTTGGAGCTGAGAACACATCCAGTATGTAGTAGAGCTGGTCCTGGGAGGTGAGTACACATCCAGTATGTAGTGGAGCTGGTCCTTGGAGCTGAGTATACATCCAGTATGTAGTGGAGCTGGTCCTTGGAGCTGAGAACACATCCAGTATGTAGTGGAGCTGGTCCTGGGAGGTGAGTATACATCCAGTATGTAGTGGAGCTGGTCCTGGGAGGTGAGTATACATCCAGTATGTAGTAGAGCTGGTCCTGGGAGGTGAGTATACATCCAGTATGTAGTGGAGCTGGTCCTTGGAGCTGAGAACACATCCAGTATGTAGTAGAGCTGGTCCTGGGAGGTGAGTATACATCCCGTATGTAGTAGAGCTGGTCCTTGGAGCTGAGTATACATCCAGTATGTAGTAGAGCTGGTCCTGGGAGGTGAGTATACATCCAGTATGTAGTGGAGCTGGTCCTTGGAGCTGAGAACACATCCAGTATGTAGTAGAGCTGGTCCTGGGAGGTGAGTATACATCCAGTATGTAGTGGAGCTGGTCCTTGGAGCTGAGAACACATCCAGTATGTAGTAGAGCTGGTCCTGGGAGGTGAGTACACATCCAGTATGTAGTGGAGCTGGTCCTTGGAGCTGAGTATACATCCAGTATGTAGTGGAGCTGGTCCTTGGAGCTGAGAACACATCCAGTATGTAGTGGAGGTGGTCCTGGGAGGTGAGTATATATCCAGGATGTAGTGGAGCTGGTCCAGGGAGGTGAGTATACATCCAGTATGTAGTAGAGCTGGTCCTGGGAGGTGAGTATACATCCAGTATGTAGTGGAGCTGGTCCTTGGAGCTGAGAACACATCCAGTATGTAGTAGAGCTGGTCCTGGGAGGTGAGTATACATCCAGTATGTAGTAGAGCTGGTCCTGTGAGGTGAGTATACATCCAGTATGTAGTGGAGCTGGTCCTGGGAGGTGAGTACACATCAGTATGTAGTGGAGCTGGTCCTGGGAGGTGAGTATACATCCAGTATGTAGTGGATCTGGTCCTGGGAGCTGAGTATACATCCAGTATGTAGTGGAGCTGGTCCTGGGAGGTGAGTATACATCCAGTATGTAGTGGAGCTGGTCCTGGGAGGTAAGTATACATCCAGTATGTAGTGTAGCTGAGTATAAATCCAGTATGTAGTGGATCTGGTCCTGGGAGGTGAGTACACATCCAGTATGTAGTAGAGCTGGTCCTTGGAGCTGAGAACACATCCAGTATGTAGTAGAGCTGGTCCTGGAAGGTGAGTATACATCCAGTATGTAGTAGAGCTGGTCCTTGGAGCTGAGTATACATCCAGTATGTAGTAGAGCTGGTCCTTGGAGCTGAGAACACATCCAGTATGTAGTGGAGCTGGTCCTGGGAGGTGAGTATACATCCAGTATGTAGTAGAGCTGGTCCTGGGAGGTGAGTATACATCTAGTATGTAGTGGAGCTGGTCCTGGGAGGTGAGTACACATCTAGCATGTAGTGGAGCTGGTCCTGGGAGGTGAGTACACATCCAGTATATAGTGGAGCTGGTCCTGGGAGGTGAGTATACATCCAGTATGTAGTGTAGCTGAGTATACATCCAGTATGTAGTAGAGCTGGTCCTGGGAGGTGAGTATACATCCAGTATGTAGTGGAGCTGGTCCTGGGAGGTGAACACACATCCAGTATGTAGTGGAGCTGGTCCTGGGAGGTGAGTATACATCCAGTATGTAGTGTAGCTGAGTATACATCCAGTATGTAGTAGAGCTGGTCCTGGGAGGTGAGAATACATCCAGTATGTAGTGGAGCTGGTCCTGGGAGGTGAGTATATATCCAGTATGTAGTGGAGCTGGTCCTTGGAGCTGAGTATACATCCAGTATGTAGTGGAGCTGGTCCTGGGAGGTGAGTACACATCCAGTATGTAGTGGAGCTGGTCCTGGGAGGTGAGTATACATCCAGTATGTAGTGGAGCTGGTCCTGGGAGGTAAGTATACATCCAGTATGTAGTGTAGCTGAGTATACATCCAGTATGTAGTGGAGCTGGTCCTTGGAGCTGAGTATACATCCAGTATGTAGTAGAGCTGGTCCTGGGAGGTGAGTATACATCCAGTATGTAGTGGAGCTGGTCCTTGGAGCTGAGAACACATCCAGTATGTAGTAGAGCTGGTCCTGGGAGGTGAGTATACATCCAGTATGTAGTGGAGCTGGTCCTTGGAGCTGAGAACACATCCAGTATGTAGTAGAGCTGGTCCTGGGAGGTGAGTACACATCCAGTATGTAGTGGAGCTGGTCCTTGGAGCTGAGTATACATCCAGTATGTAGTGGAGCTGGTCCTTGGAGCTGAGAACACATCCAGTATGTAGTAGAGCTGGTCCTGGGAGGTGAGTATACATCCAGTATGTACTGGAGCTGGTCCTTGGAGCTGAGAACACATCCAGTATGTATTAGAGCTGGTCCTGGGAGGTGAGTACACATCCAGTATGTAGTAGAGCTGGTCCTGGGAGCTGAGTATACATCCAGTATGTAGTAGAGCTGGTCCTTGGAGGTGAGTATACATCCAGTATGTAGTGGAGCTGGTCCTGGGAGGTGAGTACACATCAGTATGTAGTAGAGCTGGTCCTGGGAGGTGAGTATACATCCAGTATGTAGTGGATCTGGTCCTGGGAGGTGAGTATACATCAGTATGTAGTAGAGCTGGTCCTGGGAGGTGAGTATACATCCAGTATGTAGTGGAGCTGGTCCTGGGAGGTAAGTATACATCCAGTATGTAGTGTAGCTGAGTACACATCCAGTATGTAGTGGATCTGGTCCTGGGAGGTGAGTACACATCCAGTATGTAGTAGAGCTGGTCCTTGGAGCTGAGAACACATCCAGTATGTAGTAGAGCTGGTCCTGGGAGGTGAGTATACATCCAGTATGTAGTGGAGCTGGTCCTTGGAGCTGAGAACACATCCAGTATGTAGTAGAGCTGGTCCTGGGAGGTGAGTATACATCCAGTATGTAGTGGAGCTGGTCCTTGGAGCTGAGAACACATCCAGTATGTAGTAGAGCTGGTCCTGGGAGGTGAGTACACATCCAGTATGTAGTGGAGCTGGTCCTTGGAGCTGAGTATACATCCAGTATGTAGTGGAGCTGGTCCTTGGAGCTGAGAACACATCCAGTATGTAGTGGAGCTGGTCCTGGGAGGTGAGTATACATCCAGTATGTAGTGGAGCTGGTCCTGGGAGGTGAGTATACATCCAGTATGTAGTAGAGCTGGTCCTGGGAGGTGAGTATACATCCAGTATGTAGTGGAGCTGGTCCTTGGAGCTGAGAACACATCCAGTATGTAGTAGAGCTGGTCCTGGGAGGTGAGTATACATCCCGTATGTAGTAGAGCTGGTCCTTGGAGCTGAGTATACATCCAGTATGTAGTAGAGCTGGTCCTGGGAGGTGAGTATACATCCAGTATGTAGTGGAGCTGGTCCTTGGAGCTGAGAACACATCCAGTATGTAGTAGAGCTGGTCCTGGGAGGTGAGTATACATCCAGTATGTAGTGGAGCTGGTCCTTGGAGCTGAGAACACATCCAGTATGTAGTAGAGCTGGTCCTGGGAGGTGAGTACACATCCAGTATGTAGTGGAGCTGGTCCTTGGAGCTGAGTATACATCCAGTATGTAGTGGAGCTGGTCCTTGGAGCTGAGAACACATCCAGTATGTAGTGGAGCTGGTCCTGGGAGGTGAGTATATATCCAGGATGTAGTGGAGCTGGTCCAGGGAGGTGAGTATACATCCAGTATGTAGTAGAGCTGGTCCTGGGAGGTGAGTATACATCCAGTATGTAGTGGAGCTGGTCCTTGGAGCTGAGAACACATCCAGTATGTAGTAGAGCTGGTCCTGGGAGGTGAGTATACATCCAGTATGTAGTAGAGCTGGTCCTGTGAGGTGAGTATACATCCAGTATGTAGTGGAGCTGGTCCTGGGAGGTGAGTACACATCAGTATGTAGTGGAGCTGGTCCTGGGAGGTGAGTACACATCCAGTATGTAGTGGAGCTGGTCCTTGGAGCTGAGTATACATCCAGTATGTAGTGGAGCTGGTCCTGGGAGGTGAGTATACATCCAGTATGTAGTGGAGCTGGTCCTGGGAGGTGAGTATACATCAGTATGTAGTAGAGCTGGTCCTGGGAGGTGAGTATACATCCAGTATGTAATGGAGCTGAGTATACATCCAGTATGTAGTGGAGCTGGTCCTGGGAGCTGAGTATACATCCAGTATGTAGTGGAGCTGGTCCTGGGAGGTGAGTATACATCCAGTATGTAGTGGAGCTGGTCCTGGGAGGTGAGTATACATCCAGTATGTAGTGGAGCTGGTCCTTGGAGCTGAGTATACATCCAGTATGTAGTGGAGCTGGTCCTGGGAGGTGAGTACACATCCAGTATGTAGTGGAGCTGGTCCTGGGAGGTGAGTATACATCCAGTATGTAGTAGAGCTGGTCCTTGGAGCTGAGAACACATCCAGTATGTAGTGGAGCTGGTCCTGGGAGGTGAGTATACATCCAGTATGTAGTAGAGTTGGTCCTGGGAGGTGAGTATACATCTAGTATGTAGTGGAGCTGGTCCTGGGAGGTGAGTACACATCTAGTATGTAGTGGAGCTGGTCCTGGGAGGTGAGCACACATCCAGTATGTAGTAGAGCTGGTCCTGGGAGGTGAGTACACATCCAGTATGTAGTGGAGCTGGTCCTGGGAGGTGAGTACACATCAGTATGTAGTAGACCTGGTCCTGGGAGGTGAGTATACATCCAGTATGTAGTGGAGCTGGTCCTGGGAGGTGAGTATACATCCAGTATGTAGTGGAGCTGGTCCTTGGAGCTGAGTATACATCCAGTATGTAGTGGAGCTGGTCCTGGGAGGTGAGTACACATCCAGTATGTAGTGGAGCTGGTCCTGGGAGGTGAGTATACATCCAGTATGTAGTGTAGCTGAGTATACATCCAGTATGTAGTAGAGCTGGTCCTGGGAGGTGAGTATACATCCAGTATGTAGTGGAGCTGGTCCTGGGAGGTGAGTATACATCCAGTATGTAGTGGAGCTGGTCCTTGGAGCTGAGTATACATCCAGTATGTAGTGGAGCTGGTCCTGGGAGGTGAGTACACATCCAGTATGTAGTGGAGCTGGTCCTGGGAGGTGAGTATACATCCAGTATGTAGTGGAGCTGGTCCTGGGAGGTAAGTATACATCCAGTATGTAGTGTAGCTGAGTATACATCCAGTATGTAGTGGAGCTGGTCCTTGGAGCTGAGTATACATCCAGTATGTAGTAGAGCTGGTCCTGGGAGGTGAGTATACATCCAGTATGTAGTGGAGCTGGTCCTTGGAGCTGAGAACACATCCAGTATGTAGTAGAGCTGGTCCTGGGAGGTGAGTATACATCCAGTATGTAGTGGAGCTGGTCCTTGGAGCTGAGAACACATCCAGTATGTAGTAGAGCTGGTCCTGGGAGGTGAGTACACATCCAGTATGTAGTGGAGCTGGTCCTTGGAGCTGAGTATACATCCAGTATGTAGTGGAGCTGGTCCTTGGAGCTGAGAACACATCCAGTATGTAGTAGAGCTGGTCCTGGGAGGTGAGTATACATCCAGTATGTAGTGGAGCTGGTCCTTGGAGCTGAGAACACATCCAGTATGTAGTAGAGCTGGTCCTGGGAGGTGAGTACACATCAGTATGTAGTAGAGCTGGTCCTGGGAGCTGAGTATACATCCAGTATGTAGTAGAGCTGGTCCTTGGAGGTGAGTATACATCCAGTATATAGTGGAGCTGGTCCTGGGAGGTGAGTACACATCAGTATATAGTGGAGCTGGTCCTGGGAGGTGAGTATACATCCAGTATGTAGTGGATCTGGTCCTGGGAGGTGAGTATACATCAGTATGTAGTAGAGCTGGTCCTGGGAGGTGAGTATACATCCAGTATGTAGTGGAGCTGGTCCTGGGAGCTGAGTATACATCCAGTATGTAGTGGAGCTGGTCCTGGGAGCTGAGTATACATCCAGTATGTAGTGGAGCTGGTCCTGGGAGCTGAGTATACATCCAGTATGTAGTGGAGCTGGTCCTTGGAGCTGAGAACACATCCAGTATGTAGTAGAGCTGGTCCTGGGAGGTGAGTATACATCCCGTATGTAGTAGAGCTGGTCCTTGGAGCTGAGTATACATCCAGTATGTAGTAGAGCTGGTCCTGGGAGGTGAGTATACATCCAGTATGTAGTGGAGCTGGTCCTTGGAGCTGAGAACACATCCAGTATGTAGTAGAGCTGGTCCTGGGAGGTGAGTATACATCCAGTATGTAGTGGAGCTGGTCCTTGGAGCTGAGAACACATCCAGTATGTAGTAGAGCTGGTCCTGGGAGGTGAGTACACATCCAGTATGTAGTGGAGCTGGTCCTTGGAGCTGAGTATACATCCAGTATGTAGTGGAGCTGGTCCTTGGAGCTGAGAACACATCCAGTATGTAGTGGAGCTGGTCCTGGGAGGTGAGTATATATCCAGGATGTAGTGGAGCTGGTCCTGGGAGGTGAGTATACATCCAGTATGTAGTAGAGCTGGTCCTGGGAGGTGAGTATACATCCAGTATGTAGTGGAGCTGGTCCTTGGAGCTGTGAACACATCCAGTATGTAGTAGAGCTGGTCCTGGGAGGTTAGTATACATCCAGTATGTAGTAGAGCTGGTCCTGTGAGGTGAGTATACATCCAGTATGTAGTGGAGCTGGTCCTGGGAGGTGAGTACACATCAGTATGTAGTGGAGCTGGTCCTGGGAGGTGAGTACACATCCAGTATGTAGTGGAGCTGGTCCTTGGAGCTGAGTATACATCCAGTATGTAGTGGAGCTGGTCCTGGGAGGTGAGTATACATCCAGTATGTAGTGGAGCTGGTCCTGGGAGGTGAGTATACATCAGTATGTAGTAGAGCTGGTCCTGGGAGGTGAGTATACATCCAGTATGTAATGGAGCTGAGTATACATCCAGTATGTAGTGGATCTGGTCCTGGGAGCTGAGTATACATCCAGTATGTAGTGGAGCTGGTCCTGGGAGGTGAGTATACATCCAGTATGTAGTGGAGCTGGTCCTGGGAGGTGAGTATACATCCAGTATGTAGTGGAGCTGGTCCTTGGAGCTGAGTATACATCCAGTATGTAGTGGAGCTGGTCCTGGGAGGTGAGTACACATCCAGTATGTAGTGGAGCTGGTCCTGGGAGGTGAGTATACATCCAGTATGTAGTGGATCTGGTCCTGGGAGCTGAGTATACATCCAGTATGTAGTGGAGCTGGTCCTGGGAGGTGAGTATACATCCAGTATGTAGTGGAGCTGGTCCTGGGAGGTAAGTATACATCCAGTATGTAGTGTAGCTGAGTATACATCCAGTATGTAGTGGATCTGGTCCTGGGAGGTGAGTACACATCCAGTATGTAGTAGAGCTGGTCCTTGGAGCTGAGAACACATCCAGTATGTAGTAGAGCTGGTCCTGGGAGGTGAGTATACATCCAGTATGTAGTAGAGCTGGTCCTTGGAGCTGAGTATACATCCAGTATGTAGTAGAGCTGGTCCTTGGAGATGAGAACACATCCAGTATGTAGTGGAGCTGGTCCTGGGAGGTGAGTATACATCCAGTATGTAGTAGAGTTGGTCCTGGGAGGTGAGTATACATCTAGTATGTAGTGGAGCTGGTCCTGGGAGGTGAGTACACATCTAGTATGTAGTGGAGCTGGTCCTGGGAGGTGAGCACACATCCAGTATGTAGTAGAGCTGGTCCTGGGAGGTGAGTATACATCCAGTATGTAGTAGAGCTGGTCCTGGGAGGTGAGTACACATCCAGTATGTAGTGGAGCTGGTCCTGGGAGGTGTGAGTACACATCAGTATGTAGTAGACCTGGTCCTGGGAGTTGAGTATACATCCAGTATGTAGTGGAGCTGGTCCTGGGAGGTGAGTATACATCCAGTATGTAGTGGAGCTGGTCCTTGGAGCTGAGTATACATCCAGTATGTAGTGGAGCTGGTCCTGGGAGGTGAGTACACATCCAGTATGTAGTGGAGCTGGTTCTGGGAGGTGAGTATACATCCAGTATGTAGTGTAGCTGAGTATACATCCAGTATGTAGTAGAGCTGGTCCTGGGAGGTGAGTATACATCCAGTATGTAGTGGAGCTGGTCCTGGGAGGTGAGAACACATCCAGTATGTAGTGGAGCTGGTCCTGGGAGGTGAGTATACATCTAGTATGTAGTGTAGCTGAGTATACATCCAGTATGTAGTAGAGCTGGTCCTGGGAGGTGAGTATACATCCAGTATGTAGTGGAGCTGGTCCTGGGAGGTGAGTATACATCCAGTATGTAGTGGAGCTGGTCCTTGGAGCTGAGTATACATCCAGTATGTAGTGGAGCTGGTCCTGGGAGGTGAGTACACATCCAGTATGTAGTGGAGCTGGTCCTGGGAGGTGAGTATACATCCAGTATGTAGTGGAGCTGGTCCTGGGAGGTAAGTATACATCCAGTATGTAGTGTAGCTGAGTATACATCCAGTATGTAGTGGAGCTGGTCCTTGGAGCTGAGTATACATCCAGTATGTAGTAGAGCTGGTCCCGGGAGGTGAGTATACATCCAGTATGTAGTGGAGCTGGTCCTTGGAGCTGAGAACACATCCAGTATGTAGTAGAGCTGGTCCTGGGAGGTGACTATACATCCAGTATGTAGTGGAGCTGGTCCTTGGAGCTGAGAACACATCCAGTATGTAGTAGAGCTGGTCCTGGGAGGTGAGTACACATCCAGTATGTAGTGGAGCTGGTCCTTGGAGCTGAGTATACATCCAGTATGTAGTGGAGCTGGTCCTTGGAGCTGAGAACACATCCAGTATGTAGTAGAGCTGGTCCTGGGAGGTGAGTATACATCCAGTATGTAGTGGAGCTGGTCCTTGGAGCTGAGAACACATCCAGTATGTAGTAGAGCTGGTCCTGGGAGGTGAGTACACATCAGTATGTAGTAGAGCTGGTCCTGGGAGCTGAGTATACATCCAGTATGTAGTAGAGCTGGTCCTTGGAGGTGAGTATACATCCAGTATATAGTGGAGCTGGTCCTGGGAGGTGAGTACACATCAGTATATAGTGGAGCTGGTCCTGGGAGGTGAGTATACATCCAGTATGTAGTGGATCTGGTCCTGGGAGGTGAGTATACATCAGTATGTAGTAGAGCTGGTCCTGGGAGGTGAGTATACATCCAGTATGTAGTGGAGCTGGTCCTGGGAGCTGAGTATACATCCAGTATGTAGTGGAGCTGGTCCTGGGAGCTGAGTATACATCCAGTATGTAGTGGAGCTGGTACTGGGAGCTGAGTATACATCCAGTATGTAATGGATCTGGTCCTGGGAGGTGAGTATACATCCAGTATGTAGTGGATCTGGTCCTGGGAGGTGAGTATACATCCAGTATGTAGTAGAGCTGGTCCTGGGAGGTGAGTATACATCCAGTATGTAGTGGATCTGGTCCTGGGAGGTGAGTATACATCCAGTATGTAGTAGAGCTGGTCCTGGGAGGTGAGTACACATCCAGTATGTAGTAGAGCTGGTCCTGGGAGGTGAGTACACATCAGTATGTAGTAGAGCTGGTCCTGGGAGGTGAGTATACATCCAGTATGTAGTGGATCTGGTCCTGGGAGGTGAGTACACATCCAGTATGTAGTAGAGCTGGTCCTGGGAGGTAAGTATACATCCAGTATGTAGTGGATCTGGTCCTGGGAGGTGAGTATACATCCAGTATGTAGTGGATCTGGTCCTGGGAGGTGAGTATACATCCAGTATGTAATGGAGCTGGTCCTGGGAGGTGAGTATACATCCAGTATGTAGTGGATCTGGTCCTGGGAGGTGAGTATACATCCAGTATGTAGTGGAGGTGGTCCTGGTAGGTGATTATACATCCAGTATGTAGTGGAGCTGGTCCTGGGAGGTGAGTATACATCTAGTATGTAGTGGAACTGGTCCTGGGAGGTGAGTACACATCTAGTATGTAGTGGAGCTGGTCCTGGGAGGTGAGCACACATCCAGTATGTAGTAGAGCTGGTCCTGGGAGGTGAGTACACATCCAGTATGTAGTGGAGCTGGTCCTGGGAGGTGAGTATACATCCAGTATGTAGTGGAGGTGGTCCTGGTAGGTGATTATACATCCAGTATGTAGTGGAGCTGGTCCTGGGAGGTGAGTATACATCTAGTATGTAGTGGAGCTGGTCCTGGGAGGTGAGTACACATCTAGTATGTAGTGGAGCTGGTCCTGGGAGGTGAGTATACATCTAGTATGTAGTGGAGCTGGTCCTGGGAGGTGAGTATACATCCCGTATGTAGTAGAGCTGGTCCTGGGAGGTAAGTATACATCCAGTATGTAGTGGATCTGGTCCTGGGAGGTGAGTATACATCCAGTATGTAGTGGATCTGGTCCTGGGAGGTGAGTATACATCCAGTATGTAATGGAGCTGGTCCTGGGAGGTGAGTATACATCCAGTATGTAGTGGATCTGGTCCTGGGAGGTGAGTATACATCCAGTATGTAGTGGAGGTGGTCCTGGTAGGTGATTATACATCCAGTATGTAGTGGAGCTGGTCCTGGGAGGTGAGTATACATCTAGTATGTAGTGGAACTGGTCCTGGGAGGTGAGTACACATCTAGTATGTAGTGGAGCTGGTCCTGGGAGGTGAGCACACATCCAGTATGTAGTAGAGCTGGTCCTGGGAGGTGAGTACACATCCAGTATGTAGTGGAGCTGGTCCTGGGAGGTGAGTATACATCCAGTATGTAGTGGAGGTGGTCCTGGTAGGTGATTATACATCCAGTATGTAGTGGAGCTGGTCCTGGGAGGTGAGTATACATCTAGTATGTAGTGGAGCTGGTCCTGGGAGGTGAGTACACATCTAGTATGTAGTGGAGCTGGTCCTGGGAGGTGAGTATACATCTAGTATGTAGTGGAGCTGGTCCTGGGAGGTGAGTATACATCCCGTATGTAGTAGAGCTGGTCCTTGGAGCTGAGTATACATCCAGTATGTAGTAGAGCTGGTCCTGGGAGGTGAGTATACATCCAGTATGTAGTGGAGCTGGTCCTTGGAGCTGAGAACACATCCAGTATGTAGTAGAGCTGGTCCTGGGAGGTGAGTATACATCCAGTATGTAGTGGAGCTGGTCCTTGGAGCTGAGAACACATCCAGTATGTAGTAGAGCTGGTCCTGGGAGGTGAGTACACATCCAGTATGTAGTGGAGCTGGTCCTTGGAGCTGAGTATACATCCAGTATGTAGTGGAGCTGGTCCTTGGAGCTGAGAACACATCCAGTATGTAGTGGAGCTGGTCCTGGGAGGTGAGTATATATCCAGGATGTAGTGGAGCTGGTCCTGGGAGGTGAGTATACATCCAGTATGTAGTAGAGCTGGTCCTGGGAGGTGAGTATACATCCAGTATGTAGTGGAGCTGGTCCTTGGAGCTGTGAACACATCCAGTATGTAGTAGAGCTGGTCCTGGGAGGTTAGTATACATCCAGTATGTAGTAGAGCTGGTCCTGTGAGGTGAGTATACATCCAGTATGTAGTGGAGCTGGTCCTGGGAGGTGAGTACACATCAGTATGTAGTGGAGCTGGTCCTGGGAGGTGAGTACACATCCAGTATGTAGTGGAGCTGGTCCTTGGAGCTGAGTATACATCCAGTATGTAGTGGAGCTGGTCCTGGGAGGTGAGTATACATCCAGTATGTAGTGGAGCTGGTCCTGGGAGGTGAGTATACATCAGTATGTAGTAGAGCTGGTCCTGGGAGGTGAGTATACATCCAGTATGTAATGGAGCTGAGTATACATCCAGTATGTAGTGGATCTGGTCCTGGGAGCTGAGTATACATCCAGTATGTAGTGGAGCTGGTCCTGGGAGGTGAGTATACATCCAGTATGTAGTGGAGCTGGTCCTGGGAGGTGAGTATACATCCAGTATGTAGTGGAGCTGGTCCTTGGAGCTGAGTATACATCCAGTATGTAGTGGAGCTGGTCCTGGGAGGTGAGTACACATCCAGTATGTAGTGGAGCTGGTCCTGGGAGGTGAGTATACATCCAGTATGTAGTGGATCTGGTCCTGGGAGCTGAGTATACATCCAGTATGTAGTGGAGCTGGTCCTGGGAGGTGAGTATACATCCAGTATGTAGTGGAGCTGGTCCTGGGAGGTAAGTATACATCCAGTATGTAGTGTAGCTGAGTATACATCCAGTATGTAGTGGATCTGGTCCTGGGAGGTGAGTACACATCCAGTATGTAGTAGAGCTGGTCCTTGGAGCTGAGAACACATCCAGTATGTAGTAGAGCTGGTCCTGGGAGGTGAGTATACATCCAGTATGTAGTAGAGCTGGTCCTTGGAGCTGAGTATACATCCAGTATGTAGTAGAGCTGGTCCTTGGAGATGAGAACACATCCAGTATGTAGTGGAGCTGGTCCTGGGAGGTGAGTATACATCCAGTATGTAGTAGAGTTGGTCCTGGGAGGTGAGTATACATCTAGTATGTAGTGGAGCTGGTCCTGGGAGGTGAGTACACATCTAGTATGTAGTGGAGCTGGTCCTGGGAGGTGAGCACACATCCAGTATGTAGTAGAGCTGGTCCTGGGAGGTGAGTATACATCCAGTATGTAGTAGAGCTGGTCCTGGGAGGTGAGTACACATCCAGTATGTAGTGGAGCTGGTCCTGGGAGGTGTGAGTACACATCAGTATGTAGTAGACCTGGTCCTGGGAGTTGAGTATACATCCAGTATGTAGTGGAGCTGGTCCTGGGAGGTGAGTATACATCCAGTATGTAGTGGAGCTGGTCCTTGGAGCTGAGTATACATCCAGTATGTAGTGGAGCTGGTCCTGGGAGGTGAGTACACATCCAGTATGTAGTGGAGCTGGTTCTGGGAGGTGAGTATACATCCAGTATGTAGTGTAGCTGAGTATACATCCAGTATGTAGTAGAGCTGGTCCTGGGAGGTGAGTATACATCCAGTATGTAGTGGAGCTGGTCCTGGGAGGTGAGAACACATCCAGTATGTAGTGGAGCTGGTCCTGGGAGGTGAGTATACATCTAGTATGTAGTGTAGCTGAGTATACATCCAGTATGTAGTAGAGCTGGTCCTGGGAGGTGAGTATACATCCAGTATGTAGTGGAGCTGGTCCTGGGAGGTGAGTATACATCCAGTATGTAGTGGAGCTGGTCCTTGGAGCTGAGTATACATCCAGTATGTAGTGGAGCTGGTCCTGGGAGGTGAGTACACATCCAGTATGTAGTGGAGCTGGTCCTGGGAGGTGAGTATACATCCAGTATGTAGTGGAGCTGGTCCTGGGAGGTAAGTATACATCCAGTATGTAGTGTAGCTGAGTATACATCCAGTATGTAGTGGAGCTGGTCCTTGGAGCTGAGTATACATCCAGTATGTAGTAGAGCTGGTCCCGGGAGGTGAGTATACATCCAGTATGTAGTGGAGCTGGTCCTTGGAGCTGAGAACACATCCAGTATGTAGTAGAGCTGGTCCTGGGAGGTGACTATACATCCAGTATGTAGTGGAGCTGGTCCTTGGAGCTGAGAACACATCCAGTATGTAGTAGAGCTGGTCCTGGGAGGTGAGTACACATCCAGTATGTAGTGGAGCTGGTCCTTGGAGCTGAGTATACATCCAGTATGTAGTGGAGCTGGTCCTTGGAGCTGAGAACACATCCAGTATGTAGTAGAGCTGGTCCTGGGAGGTGAGTATACATCCAGTATGTAGTGGAGCTGGTCCTTGGAGCTGAGAACACATCCAGTATGTAGTAGAGCTGGTCCTGGGAGGTGAGTACACATCAGTATGTAGTAGAGCTGGTCCTGGGAGCTGAGTATACATCCAGTATGTAGTAGAGCTGGTCCTTGGAGGTGAGTATACATCCAGTATATAGTGGAGCTGGTCCTGGGAGGTGAGTACACATCAGTATATAGTGGAGCTGGTCCTGGGAGGTGAGTATACATCCAGTATGTAGTGGATCTGGTCCTGGGAGGTGAGTATACATCAGTATGTAGTAGAGCTGGTCCTGGGAGGTGAGTATACATCCAGTATGTAGTGGAGCTGGTCCTGGGAGCTGAGTATACATCCAGTATGTAGTGGAGCTGGTCCTGGGAGCTGAGTATACATCCAGTATGTAGTGGAGCTGGTACTGGGAGCTGAGTATACATCCAGTATGTAATGGATCTGGTCCTGGGAGGTGAGTATACATCCAGTATGTAGTGGATCTGGTCCTGGGAGGTGAGTATACATCCAGTATGTAGTAGAGCTGGTCCTGGGAGGTGAGTATACATCCAGTATGTAGTGGATCTGGTCCTGGGAGGTGAGTATACATCCAGTATGTAGTAGAGCTGGTCCTGGGAGGTGAGTACACATCCAGTATGTAGTAGAGCTGGTCCTGGGAGGTGAGTACACATCAGTATGTAGTAGAGCTGGTCCTGGGAGGTGAGTATACATCCAGTATGTAGTGGATCTGGTCCTGGGAGGTGAGTACACATCCAGTATGTAGTAGAGCTGGTCCTGGGAGGTAAGTATACATCCAGTATGTAGTGGATCTGGTCCTGGGAGGTGAGTATACATCCAGTATGTAGTGGATCTGGTCCTGGGAGGTGAGTATACATCCAGTATGTAATGGAGCTGGTCCTGGGAGGTGAGTATACATCCAGTATGTAGTGGATCTGGTCCTGGGAGGTGAGTATACATCCAGTATGTAGTGGAGGTGGTCCTGGTAGGTGATTATACATCCAGTATGTAGTGGAGCTGGTCCTGGGAGGTGAGTATACATCTAGTATGTAGTGGAACTGGTCCTGGGAGGTGAGTACACATCTAGTATGTAGTGGAGCTGGTCCTGGGAGGTGAGCACACATCCAGTATGTAGTAGAGCTGGTCCTGGGAGGTGAGTACACATCCAGTATGTAGTGGAGCTGGTCCTGGGAGGTGAGTATACATCCAGTATGTAGTGGAGGTGGTCCTGGTAGGTGATTATACATCCAGTATGTAGTGGAGCTGGTCCTGGGAGGTGAGTATACATCTAGTATGTAGTGGAGCTGGTCCTGGGAGGTGAGTACACATCTAGTATGTAGTGGAGCTGGTCCTGGGAGGTGAGTATACATCTAGTATGTAGTGGAGCTGGTCCTGGGAGGTGAGTATACATCTAGTATGTAGTGGAGCTGGTCCTGGGAGGTGAGTATACATCCAGTATGTAGTGGAGGTGGTCCTGGTAGGTGATTATACATCCAGTATGTAGTGGAGCTGGTCCTGGGAAGTGAGTATACATCCAGTATGTAGTGGATCTGGTCCTGGGAGGTGAGTATACATCCAGTATGTAATGGAGCTGGTCCTGGGAGGTGAGTATACATCCAGTATGTAGTGGATCTGGTCCTGGGAGGTGAGTATACATCCAGTATGTAGTGGAGGTGGTCCTGGTAGGTGATTATACATCCAGTATGTAGTGGAGCTGGTCCTGGGAGGTGAGTATACATCTAGTATGTAGTGGAACTGGTCCTGGGAGGTGAGTACACATCTAGTATGTAGTGGAGCTGGTCCTGGGAGGTGAGCACACATCCAGTATGTAGTAGAGCTGGTCCTGGGAGGTGAGTACACATCCAGTATGTAATGGAGCTGGTCCTGGGAGGTGAGTATACATCCAGTATGTAGTGGATCTGGTCCTGGGAGGTGAGTATACATCCAGTATGTAGTGGAGGTGGTCCTGGTAGGTGATTATACATCCAGTATGTAGTGGAGCTGGTCCTGGGAGGTGAGTATACATCTAGTATGTAGTGGAACTGGTCCTGGGAGGTGAGTACACATCTAGTATGTAGTGGAGCTGGTCCTGGGAGGTGAGCACACATCCAGTATGTAGTAGAGCTGGTCCTGGGAGGTGAGTACACATCCAGTATGTAGTGGAGCTGGTCCTGGGAGGTGAGTATACATCCAGTATGTAGTGGAGGTGGTCCTGGTAGGTGATTATACATCCAGTATGTAGTGGAGCTGGTCCTGGGAGGTGAGTATACATCTAGTATGTAGTGGAGCTGGTCCTGGGAGGTGAGTACACATCTAGTATGTAGTGGAGCTGGTCCTGGGAGGTGAGTATACATCTAGTATGTAGTGGAGCTGGTCCTGGGAGGTGAGTATACATCTAGTATGTAGTGGAGCTGGTCCTGGGAGGTGAGTATACATCCAGTATGTAGTGGAGGTGGTCCTGGTAGGTGATTATACATCCAGTATGTAGTGGAGCTGGTCCTGGGAAGTGAGTATACATCTAGTATATAGTGGAGCTGGTCCTGGGAGGTGAGTACACATCTAGTATGTAGTGGAGCTGGTCCTGGGAGGTGAGTACACATCCAGTATGTAGTAGAGCTGGTCCTGGGAGGTGAGTACACATCCAGTATGTAGTAGAGCTGGTCCTGGGAGGTGAGTACACATCCAGTATGTAGTGGAGCTGGTCCTGGGAGGTGAGTATACATCCAGTATGTAGTGGAGCTGGTCCTGGGAGGTAAGTATACATCCAGTATGTAGTGTAGCTGAGTATACATCCAGTATGTAGTGGATCTGGTCCTGGGAGGTGAGTACACATCCAGTATGTAGTAGAGCTGGTCCTTGGAGCTGAGAACACATCCAGTATGTAGTAGAGCTGGTCCTGGGAGGTGAGTATACATCCAGTATGTAGTAGAGCTGGTCCTTGGAGCTGAGAACACATCCAGTATGTAGTAGAGCTGGTCCTGGGAGGTGAGTATACATCCAGTATGTAGTAGAGCTGGTCCTTGGAGCTGAGTATACATCCAGTATGTATTAGAGCTGGTCCTGGGAGGTGAGTATACATCCAGTATGTAGTGGAGCTGGTCCTTGGAGCTGAGAACACATCCAGTATGTAGTAGAGCTGGTCCTGGGAGGTGAGTATACATCCAGTATGTAGTGGAGCTGGTCCTTGGAGCTGAGAACACATCCAGTATGTAGTAGAGCTGGTCCTGGGAGGTGAGTACACATCCAGTATGTAGTGGAGCTGGTCCTTGGAGCTGAGTATACATCCAGTATGTAGTGGAGCTGGTCCTTGGAGCTGAGAACACATCCAGTATGTAGTGGAGCTGGTCCTGGAAGGTGAGTATACATCCAGTATGTAGTGGAGCTGGTCCTGGGAGGTGAGTATACATCCAGTATGTAGTAGAGCTGGTCCTGGGAGATGAGTATACATCCAGTATGTAGTGGAGCTGGTCCTTGGAGCTGAGAACACATCCAGTATGTAGTAGAGCTGGTCCTGGGAGGTGAGTATACATCCAGTATGTAGTAGAGCTGGTCCTGTGAGGTGAGTATACATCCAGTATGTAGTGGAGCTGGTCCTGGGAGGTGAGTACACATCAGTATGTAGTGGAGCTGGTCCTGGGAGGTGAGTACACATCCAGTATGTAGTGGAGCTGGTCCTTGGAGCTGAGTATACATCCAGTATGTAGTGGAGCTGGTCCTGGGAGGTGAGTATACATCCAGTATGTAGTGGAGCTGGTCCTGGGAGGTGAGTACACATCCAGTATGTAGTAGAGCTGGTCCTGGGAGGTGAGTATACATCCAGTATGTAGTAGAGCTGGTCCTGGGAGGTGAGTATACATCCAGTATGTAGTGGAGCTGGTCCTTGGAGCTGAGAACACATCCAGTATGTAGTAGAGCTGGTCCTGGGAGCTGAGTACACATCCAGTATGTAGTAGAGCTGGTCCTTGGAGCTGAGAACACATCCAGTATGTAGTAGAGCTGGTCCTGGGAGCTGAGTACACATCCAGTATGTAGTGGAGCTGGTCCTGGGAGGTGAGTATACATCCAGTATGTAGTAGAGCTGGTCCTGGGAGGTGAGTATACATCCAGTATGTAGTAGAGCTGGTCCTGGGAGCTGAGAACACATCCAGTATGTAGTAGAGCTGGTCCTGGGAGGTGAGTATACATCCAGTATGTAGTAGAGCTGGTCCTGGGAGCTGAGTACACATCCAGTATGTAGTAGAGCTGGTCCTGGGAGCTGAGAACACATCCAGTATGTAGTAGAGCTGGTCCTGGGAGCTGAGAACACATCCAGTATGTAGTAGAGCTGGTCCTGGGAGCTGAGAACACATCCAGTATGTAGTAGAGCTGGTCCTGGGAGCTGAGAACACATCCAGTATGTAGTAGAGCTGGTCCTGGGAGGTGAGTATACATCCAGTATGTAGTAGAGCTGGTCCTGGGAGCTGAGTACACATCCAGTATGTAGTAGAGCTGGTCCTGGGAGGTGAGTATACATCCAGTATGTAGTGGAGCTGGTCCTTGGAGCTGAGAACACATCCAGTATGTAGTAGAGCTGGTCCTGGGAGCTGAGAACACATCCAGTATGTAGTAGAGCTGGTCCAGGGAGGTGAGTATACATCCAGTATGTAGTAGAGCTGGTCCTGGGAGGTGAGTACACATCCAGTATGTAGTAGAGCTGGTCCTGGGAGCTGAGTATACATCCAGTATGTAGTGGATCTGGTCCTGGGAGGTGAGTACACATCCAGTATGTAGTAGAGCTGGTCCTGGGAGCTGAGTATACATCCAGTATGTAGTAGAGCTGGTCCTGGGAGCTGAGTATACATCCAGTATGTAGTAGAGCTGGTCCTGGGAGCTGAGTATACATCCAGTATGTAGTAGAGCTGGTCCTGGGAGCTGAGTATACATCCAGTATGTAGTAGAGCTGGTCCTGGGAGCTGAGTATACATCCAGTATGTAGTAGAGCTGGTCCTGGGAGCTGAGTATACATCCAGTATGTAGTGGATCTGGTCCTGGGAGGTGAGTATACATCAGTATGTAGTGGAGCTGGTCCTTGGAGCTGAGTATACATCCAGTATGTAGTGGAGCTGGTCCTGGGAGCTGAGTATACATCCAGTATGTAGTGGAGCTGGTCCTGGGAGCTGAGTATACATCCAGTATGTAGTGGATCTGGTCCTGGGAGGTGAGTATACATCAGTATGTAATGGAGCTGGTCCTTGGAGGTGAGTATACATCAGAATGTAGTGGATCTGGTCCTGGGAGGTGAGTATACATCAGTATGTAGTGGAGCTGGTCCTTGGAGGTGAGTATACATCAGTATGTAGTGGATCTGGTCCTGGGAGGTGAGTATACATCAGTATGTAGTGGATCTGGTCTTGGGAGGTGAGTATACATCAGTATGTAGTGGATCTGGTCCTGGGAGGTGAGTATACATCAGTATGTAGTAGAGCTGGTCCTGGGAGGTGAGTATACATCCAGTATGTAGTGGAGCTGGTCCTGGGAGGTGAGTATACATCCAGTATGTAGTGGAGCTGGTCCTGGGAGGTGAGTATACATCCAGTATGTAGTGGAGCTGGTCCTTGGAGCTGAGTATACATCCAGTATGTAGTGGAGCTGGTCCTGGGAGGTGAGTATACATCCAGTATGTAGTGGAGCTGGTCCTTGGAGCTGAGTATACATCCAGTATGTAGTGGAGCTGGTCCTGGGAGGTGAGTATACATCAGTATGTAGTGGAGCTGGTCCTGAGTTGCCACCATGTAACAGGGTTGTTATGCCTCCTCAGCACATTTCAGGGAGTGGTGGCGTAGTCCCATTTTCATCACATCTTCATGGTCTGCACCAGTCTGAGAGTCTATTAATTCATGTCCATACAGCAGGTATTGTACTGTAGGGGTCCCAGTAGTGAAGTGGCCACCATGTAACAGGGTTATTACTTGGCTCCTGAGTAATGCTCCTATGGCGGTGGTCACAGGGGACCCCAGCAGAACAGCAATCACAGATCACACAATGCTGTTTACTTTCTGCAAATTGGCCCCTGAGAGGGGCGGCCGGGGGCCCGTGGCGGCTTAGTTAAAGTGATGGAGGTGACGTCTGGTCATTGATTATCCCTCCGTCTTCAGTTCAGCCTCTCTCCCAGCCTACCCGGCCACCCTGGGCCGCGGACCGCTGTTACGGCAGTCCCCACGGTCGAGTTTAGCCGTCCCCTCTAGCCTTTAAATCACACTAAACTGCGGTGAAACTTGGGCCGTATGTGAAATACAACCTCCGTTTATGAGTTCATCATGCATTGGTTGGATTGAGAACGAGTTGCTTGTTATTGATCTGGTAAGTCTTTAAGGCATGCAGGTGTCCTTATGGAGGGAATATTGAATAGTATAAGGATCCCACGCTAGTACAGGGCTTCTTGTCTTCAACTATGCTGGACCACCCTATTTTTATTTGACCTTTATTTATACAGGTTTTTTCTCATTGAGATAACATCTCTTTTCCAAGAAAGACCTGGTCCAATAACAGCAGGGGGAACAACGTTTCAGACAAAACAACAATACACTAACACAACAATAAACAAAACTATAAACACACATACAGTACAACAAAAGCATTGTACATTAAAAACACAAACGTCTTGACTAAAAACAGCTGGCCTAAAAACAATTACACTCTTCTATGATATATACATCGATCAAGTGTTTAAACTCCACCAACGAAACTAGATCATCAAATGTTAAAATGTTCAGGAGAGAATTCCAGGACCACAGAGCTGAGTAACTAAAACTATTTCTACCATGACCTGTTCTAATTTTTGGTACGTTCGAAGCAAATCAGAATGGGACCGTAATTGATATTTATTTACTGACCTGACTAAAAAAGAACAGAGATAAAATGTCATTTTACCCAATATGGCCTTATAAATCAGTGTATACCAGTGTTTAAGCCTACACAAGGTCCATGACGACCAGCCAACAGCACTGTAGAGATCACAATGATGTGTTAGACGTTTCTGATTTGAAATGAACCTGAGGGCTACATGATACACTGAATCAAGTGCTCTCAGGGTAGTGGCTGAGGCCTGCATGATACACTGAATCAAGTGCTCTCAGGGTAGTGGCTGAGGCCTGCAAATATATAACATCACTAAAATCTAAAACCGACAGTAATGTACATCGTACCAGCTCCTTCCTGGCCTCAAAAAAACAAATAGGTTGAAATTCAAACTGAGTGTGAAAGGATTGTCAATAGAAAATCAGTACAATACTAACTGAAATGTTAGTATTTTTCTGAGATAAAACCTGATCTGACGTTAGTGGCTGAAACATTGTCTCCCCCATCTCTCATATCAGACGTGAGCGTTATAAATGTCATTCCATCCGATGAGTAATGATTCCTATTTTTCTTTCAATTTCCTCTCCTCTAGTAAAGCCAGTGGAGTGTGACAAGTCATTAAGCTAATTAGGCCAACTTAATTAGCTACCTTCACAGGTCAAGCGCAAAGCCTCCTGATTGATGGCGCCGCGTGTAAAAGGTAATCGTCCTCCGAATCGGGTAGAACATCAAAACAACATCCAAACGCACATTAACTGCAACCCTGTAAACAATTACAAAACACTTAGTGTGCATCCCAAATGGTACCCTATTCTCTACAGATGAATCTGTTCGACTAGGGCCCACATAGAGAATAGGCCGCCATTTAGAATTCCTTAGAAAGTGCATCAAAAAGCACATTCATTGTAAACCCCAGTAGACAAGGACACACCACTAGAGTAGGTCGACTCATTAACGGCTCATACCATCAAATGAAACACAGGAACACACACGAAACCACCAACGTTGACTACTTTAACCACACAAGTAGTGTTGAACTTCAAGGTCACGCTACAAACAAATTATGCCATTTTGAACTTGGTCATTTCTTGGTAAAAAAAGACAAAATCATCACTTTTTCATGGACAGTTAGAAGTCTTTTGATGACAAGAAAAGCGTATCTAAAGAAGCTCTGCCCACACACTAACCCTGCGTCCATCCGCTGCAGAGCGTTTCAAATGCTTTAACTGCTGCCTGGGCAACTTGAAGCTGCTGGCATTTCAAAGCCCTCAACCCCCTCTCCTCTCCACATCTCCAGGCCCAATACATTACAGAGGCGTCTAGATAGAGAGCAGGCAGGCCGGTAGAGACGCGGGCACGATGCAGGACGCGGCTGCCGAGTAACGGGCTCTGGAATTAAAGGCCATCTGTATGTTACGGTAAGACTGTCAGTTTATTACTGGGATCTATTGGGCCAGGACCTGGAGTGACGGGGGAGCCAGGGATGGCGGGAGGGATGCGGCCTTGGTCAGGCCACAGGTTTATCTAAGCCAGGCAGGCAGGGAGAAACAGAGCCTCTGTAATCAACTCCTGGCTGTCTAATAAAGACTTTTATTACCCTGTCCTAGCCGCGCTCACACACACACAAACAGAAATGTGTGCGACTGCTGACACCAACGAGCGCATTCCTACATACAACCGTAGAGCGATGGCGACGCGGGGAAAGACAATTCACAACGCATACCATGTTATAATAGAAACAGACAAATCATCCTTGGAGAGAGATTTCAGTATTAATCAAGAGCTCCGAGGCAGAATCGTATTTACTGTGACCTTTAGAGAGAGAGAAACACTCTGATACACAGAGAGAGGATTGATGGATGGAAGTTAGGGAGGATGACTACATGTACAAAATATCATGGACCAAACTCATCATCAAGTGAAATCATGCTACTGTACTACTTCAACCCAATGTTTGGATCAGACAAACGGTTCACAGGCATATCTGTGTGCTTTATTCAAAGGACAGTGAAGGCATGAACAGGGCACACTGCACTGTAACACAAATATGTGTTGTTTCAACAAAAACAAAATAAGTTTAAAAGTGAATTGACTATTTCAAGCTTAATCTAGCTTAATATTGTGTTACCTCAACTTACATCCAATTTACTTTGACTCACTTGCTGGCACCTGTGTCCTCGCTCCCAACCTACCTACTAACTATCTTCCCTTCAGTTCCATTTCTCTTCCTTAACTAAGTTCCTTCCACTCAGCTACCAGTCAGCCAGGGCTGGGACGGACACAAATCATCATCCACAGCTACCAGTCAGCCAGGGCTGGGACGGACACAAATCATCATCCACAGCTACCAGTCAGCCAGGGCTGGGACGGACACAAATCATCATCCACAGCTACCAGTCAACCAGGGCTGGGACGGACACAAATCATCATCCACAGCTACCAGTCAGCCAGGGCTGGGACGGACACAAATCATCATCCACTTTGCAGAACGTTCTGTTCATCAAGCTACGTCTTCCTCCCCCACAGTCAGACCAACAGGCTGACACAGCTCTGTGTGACCCACCCACCCACACCCACTAGCTCCTCTCCTCTCTCCTCTCACAGGTAAATCACCGTTGAGACGTTCGGTCAGGTACGATTCAGTTGCACTTAAAGTTGGCATTTAAAGCAACATTGCTATCCCACAGGCACAAGCGATTTCGCAGCAGGCAGCAAAGGCTTGGCATTTACAAGCTCCATATTATAGAAGAACTTTCCTTAAATACTGCTCTCATCTCCCAGAGTGCAAAGTCGAGGAAATTATCTCCAACACTCACTTCCACTTCCGTCTATTACTGACGTAATACCTTAAAACACATTGTAAGATTTTTGAACCGTTTGTGTACCATTATCAAAAACAGGAAATTGTGGAATTCGTACAAACAAGCTGAATGTATGTGAGATGTTTTGACAAACACTAACTCCACTATTGTCTGCTGAAGAGGAGCTAAGTAAAAGTCCCCTCTACTAACTCCACTACTGTCTGCTGAAGAGAAGCAGAGTAAAAGTCCCCTACTAACTCCACTACTGTCTGCTGAAGAGGAGCAGAGTAAAAGTCCCCTACTAACTCCACTACTGTCTGCTGAAGAGAAGCAGAGTAAAAGTCCCCTCTACTAACTCCACTACTGTCTGCTGAAGAGGAGCAGAGTAAAAGTCCCCTACTAACTCCACTACTGTCTGCTGAAGAGGAGCAGAGTAAAAGTCCCCTACTAACTCCACTACTGTCTGCTGAAGAGGAGCAGAGTAAAAGTCCCCTACTAACTCCACTACTGTCTGCTGAAGAGAAACAGAGTAAAAGTCCCCTACTATCTCCACTACTGTCTGCTGAAGAGGAGCAGAGTAAAAGTCCCCTCTACTGTCTGCTGAAGAGGAGCAGAGTAAAAGTCCCCTACTAACTCCACTACTGTCTGCTGAAGAGAAGCAGAGTAAAAGTCCCCTCTACTAACTCCACTATTGTCTGCTGAAGAGGAGCAGAGTAAAAGTCCCCTCTACTAACTCCACTACTGTCTGCTGAAGAGGAGCAGAGTAAAAGTTCCCTCTACTAACTCCACTACTGTCTGCTGAACATGAGCAGAGTAAAAGTCCCCTCTACTAACTCCACTATTGTCTGCTGAAGAGGAGCAGAGTAAAAGTCCCCTCTACTAACTCCACTACTGTCTGCTGAAGAGGAGCAGAGTAAAAGTCCCCTATACTAACTCCACTACTGTCTGCTGAAGAGGAGCAGAGTAAAAGTCCCCTCTACTGTCTGCTGAAGAGGAGCAGAGTAAAAGTCCCCTCTACTAACTCCACTACTGTCTGCTGAAGAGGAGCAGAGTAAAAGTCCCCTCTACTAACTCCACTACTGTCTGCTGAAGAGGAGCAGAGTAAAAGTCCCCTCTACTAACTCCACTATTGTCTGCTGAAGAGGAGCAGAGTAAAAGTCCCCTACTAACTCCACTACTGTCTGCTGAAGAGGAGCAGAGTAAAAGTTCCCTCTACTAACTCCACTAATGTCTGCTGAACATGAGCAGAGTAAAAGTCCCCTCTACTAACTCCACTATTGTCTGCTGAAGAGGAGCAGAGTAAAAGTCCCCTCTACTAACTCCACTACTGTCTGCTGAAGAGGAGCAGAGTAAAAGTCCCCTATACTAACTCCACTACTGTCTGCTGAAGAGGAGCAGAGTAAAAGTCCCCTCTACTGTCTGCTGAAGAGGAGCAGAGTAAAAGTCCCCTCTACTAACTCCACTACTGTCTGCTGAAGAGGAGCAGAGTAAAAGTCCCCTCTACTAACTCCACTACTGTCTGCTGAAGAGGAGCAGAGTAAAAGTCCCCTCTACTAACTCCACTATTGTCTGCTGAAGAGGAGCAGAGTAAAAGTCCCCTACTAACTCCACTACTGTCTGCTGAAGAGGAGCAGAGTAAAAGTCCCCTACTAACTCCACTATTGTCTGCTGAAGAGGAGCAGAGTAAAAGTCCCCTCTACTAACTCCACTATTGTCTGCTGAAGAGGAGCAGAGTAAAAGTCCCCTACTAACTCCGCTACTGTCTGCTGAAGAGGAGCAGAGTAAAAGTCCCCTACTAACTCCACTACTGTCTGCTGAAGAGAAGCAGAGTAAAAGTCCCCTCTACTAACTCCACTATTGTCTGCTGAAGAGGAGCAGAGTAAAAGTCCCCTCTACTAACTCCACTATTGTCTGCTGAAGAGGAGCAGAGTAAAAGTCCCCTCTACTAACTCCACTACTGTCTGCTGAAGAGGAGCAGAGTAAAAGTCCCCTCTACTAACTCCACTATTGTCTGCTGAAGAGGAGCAGAGTAAAAGTCCCCTACTAACTCCACTATTGTCTGCTGAAGAGGAGCAGAGTAAAAGTCCCCTCTACTAACTCCACTATTGTCTGCTGAAGAGGAGCAGAGTAAAAGTCCCCTACTAACTCCACTACTGTCTGCTGAAGAGGAGCAGAGTAAAAGTCCCCTACTAACTCCACTACTGTCTGCTGAAGAGAAGCAGAGTAAAAGTCCCCTCTACTAACTCCACTACTGTCTGCTGAAGAGGAGCAGAGTAAAAGTCCGCTCTACTAACTCCACTACTGTCTGCTGAAGAGGAGCAGAGTAAAAGTCCCCTCTACTAACTCCACTATTGTCTGCTGAAGAGGAGCAGAGTAAAAGTCCCCTCTACTAACTCCACTACTGTCTGCTGAAGAGGAGCAGAGTAAAAGTCCCCTCTACTGTCTGCTGAAGAGGAGCAGAGTAAAAGTCCCCTCTACTAACTCCACTATTGTCTGCTGAAGAGGAGCAGAGTAAAAGTCCCCTCTACTAACTCCACTATTGTCTGCTGAAGAGGAGCAGAGTAAAAGTCCCCTCTACTAACTCCACTACTGTCTGCTGAAGAGGAGCAGAGTAAAAGTCCCCTCTACTAACTCCACTATTGTCTGCTGAAGAGGAGCAGAGTAAAAGTCCCCTCTACTAACTCCACTACTGTCTGCTGAAGAGGAGCAGAGTAAAAGTCCCCTCTACTAACTCCACTATTGTCTGCTGAAGAGGAGCAGAGTAAAAGTCCCCTCTACTAACTCCACTATTGTCTGCTGAAGAGGAGCAGAGTAAAAGTCCCCTCTACTAACTCCAATACTGTCTGCTGAAGAGGAGCAGAGTAAAAGTCCCCTACTAACTCCACTACTGTCTGCTGAAGAAGAGCAGAGTAAAAGTCCCCTCTACTAACTCCACTATTGTCTGCTGAAGAGGAGCAGAGTAAAAGTCCCCTCTACTAACTCCACTACAGTCTGCTGAAGAGGAGCAGAGTAAAGGTCCCCTCTACTAACTCCACTACTGTCTGCTGAAGAGAAGCAGAGTAAAGGTCCCCTCTACTAACTCCAATAGTGCCTGCTGAAGAGGAGCAGAGTAAAAGTCCCCTCTACTAACTCCTCTACTGTCTGCTGAAGAGGAGCAGAGTAAAAGTCCCATCTACTAACTCCACTATTGTCTGCTGAAGAGGAGCAGAGTAAAAGTCCCCTACTAACTCCACTACTGTCTGCTGAAGAGGAGCAGAGTAAAAGTCCCCTCTACTAACTCCACTATTGTCTGCTGAAGAGGAGCAGAGTAAAAGTCCCCTCTACTAACTCCACTATTGTCTGCTGAAGAGGAGCAGAGTAAAAGTCCCCTACTAACTCCACTACTGTCTGCTGAAGAGGAGCAGAGTAAAAGTCCCCTCTACTAACTCCACTATTGTCTGCTGAAGAGGAGCAGAGTAAAAGTCCCCTACTAACTCCACTACTGTCTGCTGAAGAGGAGCAGAGTAAAAGTCCCCTACTAACTCCACTACTGTCTGCTGAAGAGAAGCAGAGTAAAAGTCCCCTCTACTAACTCCACTACTGTCTGCTGCAGAGGAGCAGAGTAAAAGTCCACTCTACTAACTCCACTACTGTCTGCTGAAGAGGAGCAGAGTAAAAGTCCCCTCTACTAACTCCACTATTGTCTGCTGAAGAGGAGCAGAGTAAAAGTCCCCTCTACTAACTCCACTACTGTCTGCTGAAGAGGAGCAGAGTAAAAGTCCCCTCTACTGTCTGCTGAAGAGGAGCAGAGTAAAAGTCCCCTCTACTAACTCCACTATTGTCTGCTGAAGAGGAGCAGAGTAAAAGTCCCCTCTACTGTCTGCTGAAGAGGAGCAGAGTAAAAGTCCCCTCTACTAACTCCACTATTGTCTGCTGAAGAGGAGCAGAGTAAAAGTCCCCTCTACTAACTCCACTACTGTCTGCTGAAGAGGAGCAGAGTAAAAGTCCCCTCTACTAACTCCACTATTGTCTGCTGAAGAGGAGCAGAGTAAAAGTCCCCTCTACTAACTCCACTACTGTCTGCTGAAGAGGAGCAGAGTAAAAGTCCCCTCTACTGTCTGCTGAAGAGGAGCAGAGTAAAAGTCCCCTCTACTAACTCCACTATTGTCTGCTGAAGAGGAGCAGAGTAAAAGTCCCCTCTACTAACTCCACTATTGTCTGCTAAAGAGGAGCAGAGTAAAAGTCCCCTCTACTAACTCCAATACTGTCTGCTGAAGAGGAGCAGAGTAAAAGTCCCCTACTAACTCCACTACTGTCTGCTGAAGAAGAGCAGAGTAAAAGTCCCCTCTACTAACTCCACTATTGTCTGCTGAAGAGGAGCAGAGTAAAAGTCCCCTCTACTAACTCCACTACAGTCTGCTGAAGAGGAGCAGAGTAAAGGTCCCCTCTACTAACTCCACTACTGTCTGCTGAAGAGAAGCAGAGTAAAGGTCCCCTCTACTAACTCCACTACTGTCTGCTGAAGAGGAGCAGAGTAAAGGTCCCCTCTACTAACTCCACTATTGTCTGCTGAAGAGGAGCAGAGTAAAAGTCCCCTCTACTAACTCCACTATTGTCTGCTGAAGAGGAGCAGAGTAAAAGTCCCCTACTAACTCCACTACTGTCTGCTGAAGAGGAGCAGAGTAAAAGTCCCCTCTACTAACTCCACTATTGTCTGCTGAAGAGGAGCAGAGTAAAAGTCCCCTCTACTAACTCCACTATTGTCTGCTGAAGAGGAGCAGAGTAAAAGTCCCCTCTACTGTCTGCTGAAGAGGAGCAGAGTAAAAGTCCCCTCTACTAACTCCACTATTGTCTGCTGAAGAGGAGCAGAGTAAAAGTCCCCTACTAACTCCACTATTGTCTGCTGAAGAGGAGCAGAGTAAAAGTCCCCTACTAACTCCACTACTCCTCAACCCTGCTGTTGTCTGCCTTGGGGCACACAGAGGGAGCCGCCACTGCCAATGTTTACACAGTGATGTAGAGAGAGGTGGGAGGATGAGGATAGAGGGGAGCATCTTCACAGGGACAAGATACTCCGGGGGGATGAAACGATTTCAGAAGTGTGTGTAACGAGAGAGAGGGCAAGTGTGTGTGTGTGTGTGTGTGTGTGTGTGTGTGTGTGTGTGTGTGTGTGTGTGTGTGTGTGTGTGTGTGTGTGTGTGTGTGTGTGTGTGTGTGTGTGTGTGTGTGTGTGTGCACGCTGTGTGTCTATATCAGATGGATGTGTGTGTGTGTGTGTATATCAGATGAATGTGTCTGTGTGTGGCAGTATGTTCATGTAAGAGATTCTGAGTGTGTGCAGGCCAAGTATTCTAGTGTGTGTTTGCCTGGTTGTGTATGTGTGTGTTTTGTTTGTATTTGTTCCAGTGTGTGTTGCACGGGGGTGATTAAAGAGGATTGGGTCTAGTCCTGGGGGTCTCTGGGGGACTCTCTGCTCTCTCTCTCTTTCTCAGCAGGCTGCCAACAGCAGCACTTTTAATAAGAGACTTGTTTAATCCCTGTGTGCCCCCCCTTCCCTTTCCATTCCCTTCTTTCCCACCTACCAACCTTGAAAATCTCCTTTCCATTGTGTGTTTGTGTGTGTGTTTGTGTCCTTCCAGTGAGTGTGTGTCCTCCCACAGCCTCTGTTCAGATCAACACACTCCACACACACTAACAGCAGGAGTCTGTCTTCTCCCCTTTGACTAATACTATTTACACTAGAGCAGTAGACACAGGCAGAGCAGTAGACACAGGCAGAGCAGTAGACACAGGCAGAGCAGTAGACACAGGCAGAGCAGTAGACACAGGCAGAGCAGTAGACACTGGCAGAGCAGTAGACACAGACAGAGCAGTAGACACAGGCAGAGCAGTAGACACAGGCAGAGCAGTAGACACAGGCAGAGCAGTATACACAGGCAGAGCAGTAGACACAGCCAGAGCAGTGGACACAGCCAGAGCAGTGGACACAGCCAGAGCAGTGGACACAGCCAGAGCAGTGGACTTCCTGATGAATCTGCAGACGTGTTGCTGTGCGTTTTGTTGCTGTGCGTTTTGCTGCCAACTTTACTTTACTTTGCTAGCTGACAACTTTACGTTTTTTGTTTTGTTTCTGTTTTTAATTACCGTTTATATTTTTAGTTTTTCCATCGCAACTTTTTTCCCTCATTCAACTTTTTCACTCCGGACGCTTTATCTGGACATGGTTCGTCAACACCTTCAACAGCCGAAGCTAAGTAGTAACATTAACATGATGTCTTCTAATTGCAGTCGCTGTACTCATAATATACAGGAGAACGATCGCCTTACGGCGAAAATAGCTGTGCTGCAAGCCCAGCTTCAGACGCAATCGTTAGGCAAGGGTAATTTCAGTGTAGGAAAGGAAGAAACAGTGTCTGTGCCACCAGTAAGTACAGATAGTAACGTTAGTATAAATCCCCCCGCACAGTCCCCGCAGCCGGACAACTTTCTCATGGCTTCTGGAGGGAAATGCTGTTGGAATGCTCAACCGGTGTCGCTCATTCAGCCGACAGAAACTTTCAACCGGTTTTCCCCATTATGTAGCGAGTCGGAGTCTGAGTCTGAGTCTTCTCTTGTCTCTACTCCCGTTACGGGGTCTGAGACGCCGAAGGCTCCCACCGTTAGCTCTGACAAATTGAAAACCCTAGTCATTGGCGACTCCATTACCCGCAGTATTAGACTTAAAACGAATCACCCAGCGATCATACACTGTTTACCAGGGGGCAGGGCTACCGACGTTAAGGCTAATCTTAAAATGGTGCTGGCTAAAGCTAAATCTGGCGAGTGTAGAGAGTATAGAGATATTGTTATCCACGTCGGCACCAACGATGTTAGGATGAAACAGTCAGAGGTCACCAAGTGCAACATAGCTTCAGCGTGTAAATCAGCTAGAAAGATGTGTCGGCATCGAGTAATTGTCTCTGGCCCCCTCCCAGTTAGGGGGAGTGACGAGCTCTACAGCAGAGTCTCAGCACTCAATCGCTGGTTGAAAACTGTTTTCTGCCCCTCCCAAAAGATAGAATTTGTAGATAATTGGCCCTCTTTCTGGGACTCACCCACAAACAGGACCAAGCCTGACCTGCTAAGGAGTGACGGACTCCATCCTACCTGGAGGGGTGCTCTCATCTTATCTACCAACATAGATAGGGCTCTAAATCCTTTAGCCCCACAATGAAATAGGGTGCAGGCCAGGCAGCAGGCTGTTAGCCAACCTGCCAGCTTAGTGGAGTCTGCCAATAGCACAGTCAGTGTAGTCAGCTCAGCCATACCCATTGAGACTGTGTCTGTGCCTCGACCTAGGTTGGGCAAAACTAAACATGGCGGTGTTCGCCTTAGCAATCTTATTAGGATAAAGACCTCCTCCATTCCTGCCATTATTGAAAGAGATCGTGATACCTCACATCTCAAAATAGGGTTACTTAATGTTAGATCCCTCACTTCAAAGGCAGTCATAGTCAATGAACTAATCACTGATCATAATCTTGATGTGATTGGCCTGACTGAAACATGGCTTAAGCCTGATGAATTTACTGTGTTAAATGAGCCCTCACCTCCTGGTTACACTAGTGACCATATCCCCCGTGCATCCCGCAAAGGCGGAGGTGTTGCTAACATCTACGATAGCAAATTTCAATTTACAAAAAAAAAAATGCCGTTTTCGTCTTTTGAGCTTCTAGTCATGAAATCTTTGCAGCCTACTCAATCACTTTTTATAGCTACTGTTTACAGGCCTCCTGGGCCATATACAGCGTTCCTCTCTGAGTTTCCTGAATTCCTATCAGACCTTGTAGTCATAGCAGATCATATTCTAATTTTTGGTGATTTTAATATTCACATGGAGAAGTCCACAGACCCACTCCATCGACTCAGTGGGTTTTGTCCAACATGTCTCTGGACCTACTCACTGCCACAGTCATACTCTGGACCTAGTTTTGTCCCATGGAATAAATGTTGTAGATCTTAATGTTTTTCCACATAATCCTGGACTATCGGACCACCATTTTATTACGTTTGCAATCGCAACAAATAATCTGCTCAGACCCCAACCAAGGAGCATCAAAAGTCGTGCTATAAATTCTCAGACAACACAAAAATTCCTTGATGCCCTTCCAGACTCCTTCTGCCTACCCAAGGACGTCAGAGGACAAAAATCAGTTAACCACTTAACTGAGGAACTCAATTTAACCTTGCGCAATACCCTAGATGTAGTTGCACCCCTAAAAACGAAAAACATTTGTCATAAGAAACTAGCTCCCTGGTATACAGAAAATACCCGAGCTTTGAAGCAAGCTTCCAGGAAATTGGAACGGAAATGGCGCCACACAAAACTGGAAGTCTTCCGACTAGCTTGGAAAGACAGTACCGTGCAGTACCGAAGAGCCCTCACTGCTGCTCGATCATCCTACTTTTCCAACTTAATCGAGGAAAATAAGAACAATCCAAAATTTCTTTTTGATACTGTTGCAAAGCTAACTAAAAAGCAGCATTCCCCAAGAGAGGATGGCTTTCACTTCAGCAGTAATAAATTCATGAACTTCTTTGAGGAAAAGATCATGACCATTAGAAAGCAAATTACGGACTCCTCTTTGAATCTGCGTATTCCTCCAGGGCTTAGCTGTCCTGGATCTGCACAGCTCTGCGAGGGCCTGGGATCGGGAGAGACACTTAAGTGTTTTAGTACTATATCTCTTGACACAATGATGAAAATAATCATGGCCTCTAAACCTTCAAGCTGCATACTGGATCCTATTCCTACTAAACTGCTGAAGGAGCTGCTTCCTGTGCTTGGCCCTCCTATGTTGAACATAATAAACAGCTCTCTATCCACCGGATGTGTACCAAACTCACTAAAAGTGGCAGTGATAAAGCCTCTCTTGAAAAAGCCAAACCTTGACCCGGAAAATATAAAAAACTATCGGCCTATATCGAATCTTCCATTCCTCTCAAAAATGTTAGAAAAAGCTGTTGCGCAGCAACTCACTGCCTTTCTGAAGACAAACAATGTATACGAAATGCTTCAGTCTGGTTTTAGACCCCATCATAGCACTGAGACTGCACTTGTGAAGGTGGTAAATGACCTTTTAATGGCGTCAGACCGAGGCTCTGCATCTGTCCTCGTGCTACTAGACCTTAGTGCTGCCTTTGACACCATCGATCACCACATTCTTTTGGAGAGACTGGAAACCCAAATTGGTCTACACGGACAAGTTCTGGCCTGGTTTAGATCTTACCTGTCGGAAAGATATCAGTTTGTCTCTGTGAATGGTCTGTCCTCTGACAAATCAACTGTACATTTCGGTGTTCCTCAAGGTTCCGTTTTAGGACCACTATTGTTTTCACTATATATTTTACCTCTTGGGGATGTTATTCGAAAACATAATGTTAACTTTCACTGCTATGCGGATGACACACAGCTGTACATTTCAATGAAACATGGTGAAGCCCCAAAATTGCCCTCGCTAGAAGCCTGTGTTTCAGACATAAGGAAGTGGATGGCTGAAAACGTTCTACTTTTAAACTCGGACAAAACAGAGGTGCTTGTTCTAGGTCCCAAGAAACAAAGAGATCTTCTGTTAAATCTGACAATTCATCTTGATGGTTGTAAAGTCGTCTCAAATAAAACTGTGAAGGACCTCGGCGTTACTCTTGACCCTGATCTCTCTTTTGACGAACATATCAAGACTGTTTCAAGGACAGCTTTTTTCCATCTACGTAACATTGCAAAAATCAGAAATTTTCTGTCCAAAAATGATGCAGAAAAATTAATCCATGCATTTGTTACTTCTAGGTTAGACTACTGCAATGCTCTACTTTCCGGCTACCCGGATAAAGCACTAAATAAACTTCAGTTAGTGCTAAATACGGCTGCTAGAATCCTGACTAGAACCAAGAAATTTGATCATATTACTCCAGTGCTAGCTTCCCTACACTGGCTTCCTGTTAAGGCAAGGGCTGATTTCAAGGTTTTACTGTTAACCTATAAAGCGTTACATGGGCTTGCTCCTACCTATCTTTCCGAGTTGGTCCTGCCGTACATACCTACACGTACGCTACGGTCACAAGACGCAGGCCTCCTAATTGTCCCTAAAATTTCTAAGCAAACAGCTGGAGGCAGGGCTTTCTCCTATAGATCTCCATTTTTATGGAACAGTCTGCCTACCCATGTGAGAGACGCAGACTCGGTCTCAACCTTTAAGTCTTTACTGAAGACTTATCTCTTCAGTAGGTCATATGATTGAGTGTAGTCTGGCCCAGGAGTGTGAAGGTGAACGGAAAGGCTCTGGAGCAACAAACCGCCCTTGCTGTCTCTCCAGGGCCGGTTCCCCTCTCTCCACTGGGATTCTCTGCCTCTAACCCTGTTACTGGGGCTGAGTCACTGGCTTGCTGGTGCTCTTTCATGCCGTCCCTAGGAGGGGTGCGTCACTTGAGTGGGTTGAGTTACTGACGTGAACTTCCTGTCTGGGTTGGCGCCCCCCCTTGGTTGTGCTGTGGTGGAGACCTTTGTGGGCTATACTCGGCCTTGTCTCAGGATTGTAAGTTGGTGGTTGAGGATATCCCTCTAGTGGTGTGGGGGCTGTGCTTTGGCAGAGTGGGTGGGGTTATATCCTTCCTGTTTGGCCCTGTCCGGGGGTTTCTTCGGATGGGGCCACAGTGTCTCCTGACCGCTCCTGTCTCAGCCTCCAGTATTTATGCTGCAGTAGTTTATGTGTCGGGGGGCTGGGGTCAGTTGGTTATACCTGGAGTACTTCTCCTGTCTTATCCAGTGTCCTGTGTGAATTTAAGTATGCTCTCTCTAATTCTCTCGTTCTCTCTTTCTCTCTGAGAACCTGAGCCCTAGGACCATACGTCAGGACTACCGGGCATGCTGACACCTTGCTGTCCCCAGTCCGCCCGGCCTTGCTGCTATTCCAGTTTCAACTGTTTCTGCCTGCGGCTACGAAACCCCTACCTGTCCCAGACCTGCTGTTTTCAACTCTTAATGATCGGCTATGAAAAGCCAACTGAGATTTATTCCTGATTATTATTTGACCATGCTTGTCATTTATGAACATTTTGAAAATCTTGGCTCTCTCTAATTTTCTCCTTCTCTCTTTCTTTCTCTCGGAGGACCTGGGCCCTAGGACCATGCGTCGGGACTGCCGCCCGTGGTGACTCTTTGCTGTCCCCAGTCCGCCTGGCCTTGCTGCTATTCCAGTTTCAGCTGTTCTGCCTGCGGTTATGGAACCGCCACCTGTCCCAGACCTGTTGTTTTTCAACTCTTAATGATCAGCTATGAAAAGCCAACTGAAAATTATTCATGATTATTATTTGACCATGCTTGTCACTTATGAACATTTTTGAACATCTTGGCATAGTTCTGTTATAATCTCCACCCGGCACAGCCAGAAGAGGACTGGCCACCCCTCATAGCCTGGTTCCTCTCTAGGTTTCTTCCTAGGTTTTGGCCTTTCTAGGGAGTTTTTCCTAGCCACCGTGCTTCTACACCTGCATTCTAGCTGTTTGGGGTTTTAGGCTGGGTTTCTGTACAGCACTTCGAGATATTATCTGATGTACGAAGGGCTATATAAAATAAAATTGATTGATTGATTGATGATTGACACAGCCAGAGCAGTGGACACAGCCAGAGCAGTAGACACAGCCAGTATATTATAGTGACTAATGTTATCCACAGGGCTCTTTGTTATCAGAGTTCAGCTCTATGTATGGAAATAAGCTTCCTCTCCATCTATGCTTTGTAAAAACAATTTGGGTTATATTAATGTGTACTATCTATTTGTGAACCAGCATGGCACTGCTTGAACAAGACAGCTATGAGAACAATATAAATATGCAAACATACAGGACTTTAATGTTGGGCAGAAACAACGACAGTTCAATCTGTTGTTGCAGAAATCCAAGGATAGTTGTTGATCATGTACACCGATATATCTTATATATATATATCTTATATATATCTGAACCCTTCCCAACAGCGCTATAGCAACACGCTTTACAACAACTACAAGTCTCCAGTCAGCTATCTAACATTTTAACCCTCCACTAACTCTGCTATCTAACATTTTAACCCTCCACTAACTCAGCTATCTAACATTTTAACCCTCCACTAACTCTACTATCTAACATTTTAACCCTCCACTAACTCAGCTATCTAACATTTTAACCCTCCACTAACTCTACTATCTAACATTTTAACCCTCCATTAACTCAACTATCTAACATTTTAACCCTCCACTAACTCTGCTATCTAACATTTTAACCCTCCACTAACTCTACTATCTAACATTTTAACCCTCCACTAACTCAGCTATCTAACATTTTAAACCTCCACTAACTCTGCTATCTAACATTTTAACCCTCCAATAACTCTGCTATCTAACATTTTAACCCTCCACTAACTCAGCTATCTAACATTTTAACCCTCCACTAACTCTGCTATCTAACATTTTAACCCTCCACTAACTCTGCTATCTAACATTTTAACCCTCCACTAACTCTGCTATCTAACATTTTAACCCTCCACTAACTCAGCTATATAACATTTTAACTGAGCTTTAACCTTTACATTTTACCTGTAATTTAACGTATCATTCCCAGCATGCAGCGTTTTCAGTATGCCTCAGCCTTTTATTTTTCTCATCCTCCTTCTGCAACATCAATTAACCCCCATTTTCCACGCACATAGAGCCAATAGGACAGGCTGACCTTTCCCGGAGAAATTGAAATGTGCTTTACATTTATCAACTTAATTAGGTTCACAAGCTGCTGCACGCTACCCTTGATTACACTGTAATTCAATAAGAAAAACATTATTTCAAATGCAAATAGAGGAAAATAATAAAAAGCCCTTCTGCTGGGACTTGCCATTTTCAGTTAGGGACATTTCAAATGAAAATGTATGACAATGGAGCAACCATGAGGACACTGGTGATGGTAGCGGCCATTTTGGCCCGCTGTCAGGTTCGGTTTCAAGGTAAAAGACACATAGACGCTGTCATGTCATACTAACTTCACCCTGTCGCTCACAGAGATACCACAGCCCGGGAAGCAGATCGGGAAATTTAAGTGAAGCCATGGCTGTTGTTAACGCTAGTCTCTTCCACTTCAAACACGTGCATCTCTCCCATCGATCAGTAATACTCACATAACTATAGGTTTCCTTGTAAGATGTGTTGTAGGTTCAAATTCAGCTGTTTAACTGCTGCTTCAATAATGTGATGGCGTCAGAATAAGCCTAAAGAAGACGTCATCACCACCACCCTGTGTGCCCACACACACACACACCTTGGAGGAGGAAGTGTCACACTCCTGGCAGATCCAGCCGTATCCTGTCTGCTTGGGAGACTTCTTCAGGGGAGGGTCCAGACAGCCAAAGTGGTAGCACAGACAACACTCATCACACCTACAGGAGAGAGAAGAGGTGGGGCAGGTGTCACATACAGTCGAACACGAACACACACACACACACACACACACACACACACACACACACACACACAAACACAAACACACACACACACACACACACACACACACACACACACACACACACACACACACACACACACACACACACACACACACACACAAAACCATCCTGTGGCGGACTGCACTAGCATCGAATAGTTCACGCGATATGCAACTTTTCAGGGAAGTCAGGAACCAATACATGCAGTCAGTCAGGAAAGCAAAGGCCAGCTTTTTCAAACAGAAATTTGCATCCTGTAGCTCTAACTCCAAAAAGTTTTGGGACACTGTAAAGTCCATGGAGAATAAGAGCAACTCCACCAAGCTGCCCACTGCACTGAGGCTAGGTAACACTGTCACCACCGATAAATCCACGAAAATCGAGAATTTCAATAAGCCTTTCTCCACGGCTGGCCATGCTTTCCTCCTGGCTACCCCAACCCCGGCCAACAGCTCCGCACCCCCGCAGCTACTTGCCCAAGCCTCCCCCATTTCTCCTTCACCCAAATCCAGATAGCTGATGTTCTGAAAGAGCTGCAAAACTTGGACACGTACAAATCAGCTGGGCTTGAAAACCTGGACCCTCTCTTTCTAAAATTATCCGCTGCCATTGATGCAACCCTTATTACCAGTCTGTTCAACCTCTCTTTCATATCGTCCGAGATCCCTAAAGACTGGAAAGCTGCCATGGTCATCCCCCTCTTCAAAGGGGTGACACTCTAGACCCAAACTGTTGTAGACCTATATCCATCCTGCCCTGCCTTTCTAAAGTCTTCGAAAGCCAAGTGAACAAACAGATTTAGACTATTTTGAATCACACTGTACCTTCTCCGCTATGCAATCCGGTTTCCGAGCTGGTCACGGGTGCACCTCAGCCATGCTCAAGGTACTAAACAATATCATAACCGCCATTGATAAAATACAGTACTGTGCATCCGTCTTCATCGACCTGGCCAAGGCATTCGACTCTGTCAATCATAGCCTTGGTTTCTCAAATGACAGCCTCGCCTGGTTCACCAACTACTTCTCAGACAGAGTTCAGTGTGTCAAATCAGAGGGCCTGTTGTTCGGACCTCAGGCAGTCTCTATGCGGGTACCACATGGTTCAATTCTTGGCCAGACTCTTTTCTCTGTATATGTCAACGATATCGCTCTTGCTGCTGGTGATTCTTTGATCCACCTCTACGCAGACGACACCATTCTGTATACATCTGGCCCTTCTTTGGACACTGTGTTAACTAACCTCCAAACGAGCTTCAATTCCATACAACACTCCTTCCGTGGCCTCCAACTGCTCTTAAACGCTAGTAAAACCAAATGCATGCTTTTCAACCGATCGCTGCCCGCACCCGCCCGACTACCATCACTACTCTGGACGTTTCTGACTTAGTATATGTGGGCAATTACAAATACTTAGGTGTCTGGCTAGACTGTAAACTCTCCTTCCAGACTCATATTAAACATCTCCAATCCAAAATTAAATCTAGAATCGTATTCCTATTTCACAACAAAGCCTCCTTCACTCATGCCACCAAACATACCCTCGTAAAACTGACTATCCTACCGATCCTCGACTTTGGCGATGTCATTTACAAAATAGCCTCCAATACTCTACTCAGCAAACTGGATGCAGTCTATCACAGTGCCATCCGTTTTGTCACCAAAGCCCCATATACCACCCACCACTGCAAACTGTATGCTCTAGTCGCCAGACCCACTGGCTCCAGGTCATCTATAAGTCTATGCTAGGTAAAGCTCCGCCTTATCTCAGCTCACTGGTCACGATAAAAACACCCACCCGTAGTACGCACTCCAGCAGGTATATCTCACTGGTCATCCCCAAAGCCAACACCTCATTTGGCCGCCTTTCTTTCCAGTTTTCTGTGGCCAATGACTGAAACTAATTGCAAAAATCACTGAAGCTGGAGACTTATATTTCCCTCACTTACTTTAAACATCAGCTATCTGAGCAGCTAACCAATCGCTGCAGCTGTACATAGCCCATCTGTAAATAGCCCATCCAATCTACCTACCTCATCCCCATATTGTTTTATTTACTTTTCTGCTCTTTTGCACACCAGTATTTCTACTTGCACATCATCATCTGCACATCTATCACTCCAGTGTTAATTTGCTAAATTGTAATTACTTCGCTACTATGGCCTTACCTCCTCACACCATTTGCACACACTGTAAATAGACTTTCTTTTTTCTCTATTGTGTTATTGACTGTATGTTTGTTTTACTCCATGTGTATTGTATGTAATTGTAAATAACGGTAAATAAATAAATAAATAAATGTGTCGAACTGCTTAGCTTTATCTTGGCCAGGTCGCAATTGTAAATGAGAGCTTGTTCTCAACTTTGCCTACCTGGTTAAATAAAGGTGATTTTTTTTTTTTTTTTTAAATAGCAATGAGTTAAGGTCAGTGTCAGAACTAGTAATTAGCAATAAACTGGTCTTAAATACCTCTAAAACCAAAAGCATTGCATTTGGTTCAAAGCATTCTCGTAGACCTAAACCTCTACTGGAGATGTATGTAAAGGGTGTGACTATTGAACAAGTTGAAGCAGCTGAACTCCCAGGAGTAACATTGGATGGTCAGTTGTCCTGGTCAAGTCATATTGACAAAACTGTTGTGAAGATAGGGAAGGGCATGTCTGCTTTGTTTTTGACACAAGAATCAACTGTACTAGATATTCAGGCTCTGATCGTTTCCCATCTTGATTACTGTCTGGTGATATAGTCAGGTGCAGTAAAGAAAGACCTAGCAAAGCTGCAGCTGACTCAAAACAAAGCAGCATGCCTTTAACCGCACAGACAGTACTAACATCAACATCATGCATCATAGTCTTTCATGGTTGAGGAGAAATTGTCTACTTCTCTTCTAAAGAAACATTTGTGTGTTAAATGCCTAACCACTTGTATAATCTATTTGCATACACTTCAAACAGACAAACACACCCCGCCAGACAGGCCACTATGGGTTTCTTCACTGTACCCAAACCAAAAACAGATGTAATGTGTCGCTCAGATCTGTACAGAGCCATGTCATCATGGAATGCTCTGCCACCAGAGGTTACAAAGGCAAAAAGCAAGGTCAGCAAAAAACAAGATCTTCAAGGTCCTCAAGATCTACTTTAATGTAGATATGAATAGTGTGTATAGTATTTATATTTTTCTCTTTGTTTCCAATATATAACTCTTATTTGAATTGAATGTAATGTCTTATGTTGTTCTTGTCTATAACTGTTCTGTACTTTGTCATGTATTTGTACGTTTTGTGTGGACCCCAGGAAGAGTAGCTGCTGCATGTGCAGTAGCTAATGGGGATCCTGATCAACTAAACACACAGTCTAAGAATGACAGATCATGACAGGGCAGGTAGTTGTCAGGGATTAGATGATTATGAAATCAAACCACACTGTTACTACTCCTTCCCTTGACCTTACACACGTGTCATACTGTGAGCATAGCTTTTTGTATAGTTTAGCTAGCCAGACAGCTTTATCATTACACACGACAGTTAACCTTCCTACCATGGTGTCCTTGGGTCAGGCAACGGGGTTTTGCAACCTTACAGTACAGGCAGTAAAAAATGTAATATGAATATCGACTATCACACACATCAATATGGTTTTGTGTGTGTGTGGTGTGTGCAGGAGCGTGCGTGTGCGCGGGTGTGTACCTGAGGGAGTTTTTCTGTGTTGGAAACAGAATGAGACTACTAAAACTCAATTTAGCATTCATGAGATTCCATTGGTTGAGCCTGAATGCCCTTCAGTCCATCCATCCTTCTCTCCCTCCTCTCCTTCCAGTCCATGATCAACTAATTACGTCCTAATCAACGTGGGAGATTCAGATCGTTCAATGAAAATCTGAACAACCAGATACCAGCCCAGGGAGATCAATCTGTTCATTCGCTCTTTTCATCTCTATTACGGGAGGGGGAGAGGAGAGGAGGGGGGAGAGGGACATGGGGAAGGTGAACCACATAGGATGCAGATCGATTTCTGTGCAAATGTCTCATGGATATCTATGCATGATTTAGGCTACCTGAAAGTCCAATAGACATGACTGTACTTGTCTAGGATAGAGAGACTGTAACACAACAACATATGGAAACATAGCCAGACGTGTTTTTAAGTCCCAGTGAAGTTGTGATGACAACTGGTGAAGTTCCGGAGGGTTGAACCCAGCACCTCCTGTCAGAGGAGCCCTTTTCACAGCAACAACTACCAGGAACCGCTATTCTAATTAAAGAACCTATTATGAATAAAGGCCTTAGTCTACTTCACAGACTAATGAGGAAGTAACCCAACCATATGAACATCTCCCCTTGACCCCGTCACACAGGACTGTAGGTGACTGTTGTAAGTGTTGTTATCACAACACATATCGCCACAGCACAGCCACTGTGTTTCTTGAACACATACAGTGGCCTATCTATTCCAGACAGGCAAGGCTATTTCTATTCCCACAGGATCAACCACCACTGGGGATCGTTCTAAAGCCTCCCAGCATAATCTATCTGTTCCCATTCTCTGTCAATATACTGAGCAGGGGTTTATTGTAAAATCTATGGGTGTTCAGTCACTGCTCCTACAAAGTAATTCTGCTTCATGTAGTCGAACCAGAAGGAAATAGAGAAGGCAACCGTCCCATGTTGATGTGAATATCTGAATGTACACAGTATGACAAAAAACGCTATTGCCAATAACGCAAAGAAGCAACGTCTGTTGAAAGACTGCATGCTGTAGTGTGCAAAAAGCAAGTATTGATTAATAAAGCCTACCAACTGTCCTGTGTGGGAAGTCATAGTACAACCAATAAGATACTAGTGCAGCAGCCATACCATGAACGCTGATAACTAAAAGGTAAGGCATCTAAAATCCCTGTGCCTTCACTGATACAGACAGAAAATAAAAAATACATTACGACTAGAAGATAAAATGTAAAACCTCCAACTCCAACACCGCTTCCCGGAAAGCGTAGCCAGAGGACGTCTTTTTGCTACCATGGTGTTCACCTCAAGTAAAATAGGTTATCTATTTTTCATAACCCTGAGGTATTAAACATTAAAACAACTGTGTCCATATATCAATGTGAATTCATTCCATGGCAGGCACATATTTTACATACTACAGTAGTTGTGTCTGTATTCGTCTATTGCCTCTCCTCTGTCCCTATCTCCTCCATATATTCACTGTGACAGGGCAATGTAGAAACGTGTTGCCGTCGGCAGCAGACTGTCAGCTCAGAACAGCCTCTCTTACATGATCTGCAGTTAAAGGATACACCATCAGAAGAAACCGGTAACCACTGCTTTGTTCACATCCTATTAAACCTATTCAAATCGGTAGTGGAATAGCTAATTGGTGTTAAAGTCCGTCCAGTTCATCATCCTCTTTAACTAATGAAGTGTAAATCATTTAGTTTAGGGTCTGGAATTAAGTACATTAACATCATATGAGAGAGTGTGACTGGTGATTGGGAATAGGGAATATGCAGTAGGGGAGGTTTTAGGGTTGAGAATGGGGTGTGGATGACATGTCTTCTATTTGCACATCAAGAGCTGGTTTCCTGGACTTATTCCATGTTTTTAGTCCAGGACCAAGCATATTATGTGTCAGCCCCTAAACCTGTTAGATTGACTAAAATCAGAGTAACAATTTAATTCATAGATAATTGGTATCTTACTAAGTCAGTGTTTCCCAACCCTGGTCCTCCAGTACCCCCAACATTACACATTTTTGTTGTAGCCCTGGACAAAAACAACTGATTGAGGGCTTGATGATTAGTTGACGAGATGAATCAGGTTAGCGTGTCCAGGGTTACAATAAAAACGGTGTACTGTTGAGGTACTGGAGGACCACGGTTGGGAACCACCGTACTAAGTTGTAGAAGCAGAGACAAACAGCTGGTGCACATCAGCAGGGAACCTGCAGAGGCAGGTGGTCCACACACACACGGACACAGAGACACACACCACACCACACCCACACTAGATGGGCTGAGCAGGCATATCTGTCTAGGAAACAAGGGAGAATTTAAAGCACCCTCTGGCCTCATCAGTGAAAAGAAGACAAATGACCACAAGTGTGTCTGCGGAGCTAATAAGTTATCCTCCTATTGTGGTACACAATCACCAATTGATTAACCATGAATCTCCTCTACAGGGCCAAGAGAGGAGGGGGTAGACTCCTCTGCCGGAGACATGCACACACACGCACGTGCACACACACAAAAAACACAGACCAAAACTTTTATTAGGCGAGTGTGTGTGTGTTTATTTGTGTGTGTGTGCACACGACACTTAGCCCTGTTTACTTATTTTAATTACTTGACCTTAAAACCTCTTAAATGTAACATCCCCATATTTGGGGACCTTATTTGATATTTTACATTTCAATTCAGTCTAGTATGAGAACTGTAGTCCCTATCTACAAAAGCAGGGTGTGTACGGAAAGCTGAGTATTCTGGCTTTTGATCTGTGCCTTCTTTGGTGTGACTTACTACCATATATGGGCATGCAAATGTATACGGTCAGGCCGAGCCCATGACCTCATTTCAAGATGGCTGCTACCTACATTCTGATTATTTTGTTTATGCTTCACAACGCTAAACACGAAATACGTCTAGACACACCAAAAGCCGGGACTCCACAGATCATGAGGATGTCTTATTTGTCTGCCTGTGACCTACCGTTATTGACCACCAGCCCTGAGAGTCAAAATTTTTATTTTACACAACGTTTTCACCAAACAGCAAACATCTTACAAGGTAAGCTTCAATTCGGTCTGTGTTTGAGCTATAGCTACATGGAGGATATTAAATTAATCCTTAGGTTGGTAAGAACAAATCTAGCCTATTGTCAATGTTATCTGATGGGGCGGAGCTAGCATGTTGGAGTGAACGGCTGCGTGTGAGAGGCTCCTGCAACTTTTTTGCGAAATAATCTAACTTACCCTACTTTATGATACTTTTTACAACAAACGTTTCTTTCTAATACAACATCGTAACTTTCTGTGTAAAAATGCCGAGTAATAAGCGACCAAAGGACAATAAATCCACATCGGAGGCCTACTCCACACCAAACAACGAGACAGACATGGCGGAAGGCACAGGCAACAACGTGACACTTAAAGAACTTACCCAGGCTTTGGGAGAACTACGTGTTGCTTTAGCTGAGGATCTTAAGGCTACTATTGCTGAACTGGACACCAAAATCGAGGGCACCATTCGAGCGGTCGCTTCGCAGGGCCAGAGTATTGTGGACCTTGAGAGGGCTTCTGAATTCAGCGCTGGTAGGATCGACGAGTTAGAGAAGCTGTGCTCGTCACTACAGGGTACTGTGCAGAGGCTTTCTGTGAAAGTGGTCGACCTGGAGGGCCGTTCCAGACGTAATAACCTTCGCGTTGTTGGTCTGGCAGAGGGGGTAGAGGCGGGCTCTCGCCCCACCGACTTCTTCGCCAAGCTATTGAAGGATGCAATGGGATCGGACGTTTTGGGTTCGGACCCCCAGCTGGACCGTGCACATCGCGCCCCTGTCCCTGTCCCAGTGCCTGGACCGGGTCAACGCCCTCGCCCAGTAATCATCTGTTGTCACAGTTTCAAGACCAAGGATCTTATCCTGCGCGAGGCCCGAATGAGGGGCAACCTGTTACATAAAGGGCACCCCTTCCGTGTCTATGATGATTATGCGCCCGATGTGGCAAAGGACCGTGGCGGCTACAGAGATGTCATGGCCAAACTCTACAAACTCCATCTTCGCCCAGCCTTGCTCTTCCCTGCAAGACTAAGAATTACCCCGCCCTCTGGTGAGAAGATGTGGCTCTCCTCGGTTTTGGACGCAGAGAAGTTTATCCGGGAACATACGCCAATCCCCCGTACAGGTTAGAGTGCCTTGTCATTGTGTGTTAGGGTCTGCTCATGGAATCGAATCCATACTAAACCATAACGGGTGAAACCGTATTGAACGGTCTCAACAAGGGCTACCGAACATGCAAGATGCTGTGGAGGGCGGTCTTGGCTCTCAATTAAAGTCACTTTCATTCGGGCTGTGTTCAGAGCGATGCCTATTTAGGATGCCTTCCAGGTTTGATCATTGTCACTTTCGGATGAATATACTTATATTACCCCCATTTTTTTTTGTTTCGTTATTTATTTTTTAATTCTTACATTTATTGTTATTACAATACCATTTATTTAAAGCTTGCAGGGGACTGGGGGTGATGGTGGGGAAGGGGCAGACACAGACACCTGGATAGCAGGTGGATGTTTTGTGCCGTTCTGCCTTTGATATAGCCGAGGGCCGCTCTCCCGATTAGATCCCTACCAGCCCTCTGTAGTGTCTAGGTAGGTGTGCGTACATATAATTATTATTTGTACTTTATAATTATTTTCTCTTAGCATGTTACTATTATGTATGTGTATATTTTAAATTAGTGTAGATTATTACTCTGGGGCATGAATGTTTCTGTATGTATGGGTATGTATGTGTATATGCGCATATGTAGATATGTATGGGTGTGTGTGTGTATATGTATATTTTTAAATATATACCTTTATATGTATTTTTTGGGGATGTGTGTGTGTGTGTATGTGTTTGTATGTGTGTATGTGTATGTATGTATATATATGTGTGTATATGTATGTATGTATGTATATGTATATATATATATATATGTATATGGGTAAGTATGTGTATGTGTGTGTATGTATACATGTATATATATAACCTTTTTATTTATTTATTTTCTGACTGGGGGATACGTTTAATTTAGAAAAATTCTTGTTTCCGATCTAACCCACAATATGTAAATGTACGGCTGTCTAAGTTGGTTGCTGATGGTTCATGTTTAGACCGGCAGTGCTTAGCAAAATAATCTTGTGATGCTATATCTTGCTTATCTCAGGGATAGATAGACCCAAGATGACGCTTAAGTGCGCAATATGTTTAGGTTGAAACTTATTCTCTTTAGGTTTATTAGATGCTAATTGGACACTTTATTCGCGGGAGCCTCCTCAGTTCATATGTTAGTAGAAGTTCTAGGATAGTGAGAGGTGAACGTACAGTTGGGATTTTATTTCTGTTTCACCTCTTGTTCGAGGTCACAATGTGTTTATTATTTTTATTTTTATTTTATTTTCTCTCCTATTTGTGTATGCCTGTTAAAGGTGGGTTGGGCGGGGGGGTAAATAGTGGGGAAAGTAGGGGAACAGGGTGGGAAGTAAAGGGGCTTGCAGGGGGGGAGGGGCTGGTTGGATACTGCTCGGGTGTAGCTGCTACATATGCTGATCGTGATGGTTTGGTGCGCTTTCTTACCTTTTTATTGAGTTACAAGTTATGCAGGCCACCATAGGAACTACAAATGAGAGGGGGGCGGGGCTCACATTCACTTCCTGGAATGTCAGGGGCTTAAACGAACCAATTAAGAGAGGCAAGGTCCTAGCCCACTTGAAAGCACTCTCGTCTGATATTATATTTTTGCAAGAAACCCATCTGAAAAATAATGCTCACAGCAGACTTAAATGTAGGTGGGTGGGGCAAGTGTATCACTCTAACTTCTCTGCCAAAACGAGAGGCACAGCGATTCTGGTACGGAAAGGAATTCCCTTTCTACATAAAACCACTATTGTGGATAAAGAGGGTCGTTATGTGATCGTAATAGGAGAGATCCACTCTACTTCTGTAACTCTACTAAATATCTATGGGCCAAACATTGATAACCCCTCTTTTTTCAAAAGAGTCCTTGCCCTGATTCCAGATATCTCCCATACTAACCTGATCATTGGAGGGGACCTTAACTGCGTGCTAGACCAATAATTGGACAGATCCTCTACCCGGCGAACCCCCACCTCCTATTCAAGTGAATTCTTGAATACCTACATAAAGAATTCTAACTTATTTGATATATGGAGGATCACTAACCCTACGGGCAGGGAATACTCCTTTCACTCTCATGTTCACAATGTTTATACTCGAATTGACTACTTTTTGGTTGATGCTAAACTACTCCCCTATACCTGTAATGTGAAGTATCATGATATTATAATCTCGGACCACAGTCCACTCACCTTCTCCCTGAGATTGGGTGACATGGTACCAAACGAGAGGGTCTGGAGGTTAAATCCTCAGCTCCTCACAGAACCAACATTCTGTGAACATCTTAAAGACCAAATAACATTTTTCTTTGATACCAACGACAACACAGAGACTTCCCCAGCATTACTGTGGGAAACACTTAAGGCTTATTTGAGAGGCTGTATCATCTCCTATCAGACTGCCAGGAGTAGGCAAAACAAGGGAAAATTGGTAGAACTGGAGGGACAAATTCACTTACTGGATAGGGAGAATGCTAGACATCCATCTATGGAGAAACATAAAAAAATTACCTCTTTAAAATTTGAATATAATCAGACTCTCTCAGCTAAAATTGCTAAATCTTTTCTCTACGCCAAGCAAAAATATTTTGAGTTTGGTGACAAACCACACAAATTACTCGCCAGACAACTTCGAAAAATTGTGAGTGACCGAATGATTCACAAAGTTAAGTCTGCATCTGGGGAATTACTCTCTTCCCCCAAAGACATCAATGACAGATTCCGTCAGTTTTATGAGACTCTATATACATCTAAAGCCGATTCTAACCCCTTAATTATGCAAAACTTTTTGGATGACTGTAATCTTCCTGCCCTGAACCAGGAAGATTCTAACTTCCTGAATAAGGAAATATCTCTTGAAGAAATTCGAGAAACAATCAAAACTCTAAAGAGTGGCAAGACCCCGGGCCCAGATGGATACCCGGGTGAATTCTATAAAACATTCAGCAACATGCTCTCTCCCTACCTGCACAAAATGTTGGTTCAGTCCAGAGAGGATGGAGCTCTCCCATCTACTTTGGATGAAGCATTCATTACAGTTATACATAAGAAGGGTAAAGATCCGGAAGAGGTAGGGTCATACAGACCAATATCCCTCCTCAATACAGACCAAAAGATTTTAGCAAAAACCCTGGCTAACAGGCTTAGCACTTTAATTGGCAAACTGGTCCATTCGGACCAGACCGGCTTTATCCCGAACAGAAACTCATTCTTCAATCTCAGGCGCCTCTTCAACATTATGTATTCTCAGAGGTTACCAAACATGGACCTTGCCGTTATATCTCTTGACGCCGAGAAGGCTTTTGACCAAGTTGAGTGGTCCTATCTATTCAAAGTCCTACATAAATTTAATATTGGAGATGGGTTCATAAATTGGATCCAGCTTTTATATAGGAACCCCTGTGCGAGAATACTCACTAACCAATCATTGTCGCCCCGATTTAACCTCTACAGAGGGACAAGGCAGGGTTGTGCGCTGTCGCCGATGCTCTTCGCCCTAATCATTGAACCTCTCGCTCAGACGATTAGATCTGATGCAGCAATACACGGCTATAATACTAAAGATACTCTAAATAAGATTTCCCTATACGCAGATGACATTCTCCTCTATGTAACAGAACCCCAAGCTAGTATTCCAGCTATTCTTGATGTGATTAATTTGTTTGGTACCTTCTCGGGATACAGAATAAATTGGAACAAGAGTGAATTAATGCCCATACGGTTACAAAACACCTCCTGGCTAGAACATCTTCCACTTAGGTAAATTTTTCTGAAGATAACTTATCTAGGAATTGTAGTTACCAAACAATATTCCTTACTATTTAAAGAGAATTTCCCCTCGCTGATGCAAAAACTAAAAACAAACATACAATTTTGGAGAACTCTCCCAATTTCTCTGCTCGGAAGAATTAATGCCATTAAAATGGTCTTCCTCCCACAACTGCTCTACCTATACCAGAACATCCCAGTATTCATACCTAAATCCTTTCATAAACAACTGGACTCAATTATCAATCCTTTCATCTGGGATTATAAAACACACAGGATAGGTAAAAAACACCTCTGCAAATCCAAGATGGAAGGAGGACTGTCTCTCCCAAATTTTATATTTTATTATTGGGCCGCTAACCTCCGTGCGGTTACGTTTTTGCTGGATGACGCACGTCCGTCACCCACCTGGCTTAGTATGGAGCGTGAGGAGTGTCACCCCTTCTCTATTGGTGCTGTGATTTTGTCGCCTGTCAATCTGGAGAGGTCACTTTATCGTAACAATCCTATTATACATAGCACAGTCCGAATCTGGAAGCAAATTAAAACCCACTTTGAGATTAGACCAATGTCATTCATGCTCCCTGTTGCCAGGAACCCCTCCTTTGCCCCCTCCAACCTTGATAACACCTTTGAGCAATGGGGAGAGTTGGGGATAAGTACCATAGGGGATTTATATATAGAAGGGACCTTTGCTTCCTTTGAGTTGCTGAGGGAAACTTATAATCTTCCCAGAAATAACTTTTTCAGATACCTACAAATCAGAGACTATGTTAGGAAACACCTCCCAACATTTGGGAACGCTAAGCCTTCCATGTTTGACGGATGCATAAAAACATCCCCCACCTCAGACAAACTGATATCTCGTTTATATGACTCTTTTCAATCGGTTAGCACACCCTCTACAGAGGCCATTAAGGCAAAATGGGAGGAAGAACTAGGGACTGACATTTCGATGGCAGACTGGGAAGATAGCTTGGAGTATATCCACACCTGCTCCATTAACTCCAGACATCGGCTCATACAATTCAAGGTATTACACAGATTACACTATTCCAAAACCAAACTGCATAGGATATTTCCTGATACATCCCCTTTGTGTGATAAATGTCAGGCTGCACAGGGTACACTTCTCCACTGCTTTGCCCTATGCTCTAGCTTGCATGGTTACTGGTGTGGAATTTTTAGGATCCTTTCTGAAGTTCTGGAGACTTCAATTGACCCAGAACCGCTTCTGATAATCCTGGGAGTGTCTGATTCCCTAATCGGACTAACCAACCCCCAAAAACAACTCATCTCTTACAGTCTCATTTCGGCAAAAAAACTAATCTTGTTGTTCTGGAAAAAGAGGGAAGCGCCCACTACCAAATTATGGCTCAGCGAATTGGCAAACACTGTACACTTAGAAAGGATTAGATATATTCTGAACAATAAATTATTAACATTTGATCAGATCTGGCAGCCTTTCCTCTCTTACTTGGACCATTCGGCGCTGTGAATTTGTACTTTTTAACGCACTCTCCATTGTAATATTTTAATCCACCTCTGGGCAGCACGTGCTGGCACCGCCACCCGAGCAGCGGGGAGGGGTATAAGGGGAAGGGATAAGGGGGGGGAGGGATAAAGGGGGGGAATAAGGGGGGGGTGACACCCACCCTCTTTCTTTCTACCTGTCCTTGTTTTGTATGTCTTGTTTTGTAATAATTGTTTTGTACCCAGAACTCTGGATCTTTTTATTTCTGTCTGCTCTTTTATGTTTAGTTAAAAATTGTATACCTGCCTTTCATACCTATACACCATTCCTGTGTGTGTTCAATAAAAATATTTGAACGTCAATGTTATCTGATGATGTATGACTTAATGGCAACATCGAATTGACACAGAGTGACTAGATCTTTGCGCACTTGGATATCCCCTGTATGTCCCCCAACACCACAATGTTTGAGAGAGGTTGGTGTTGTAGAAATGTAGCTTTTATAGTGAACAATAACTTTTAGGCACATCCAGTGTGCAAAAACAGTGCAATTACCACTTTGGACAATTTGGAGAGGTTGAAAGGACACGTGAATGTACCCTGGATACCCCATAACACCACCACAATGTTTGAGTGAGGTTGATATGGTAGAAATTGTGTCTTTATACTGAACAAATAGCATTTAGGGATTGCAAATATGTAATAGCACTGTAATTATCTAATTTACAGTCATATGCCACTTTGGAGGGGTTCACATATATACATCAATCACATTTTTTCCCTGATATTGTTCACATATTGTGGAAGCCAAATGATGTGTTTCCAACTCTAGGCATCAATAATTCACTTCTAGCTTGTCAATGAAAGACTATTTCAAAATAAATCAATTAAAAACGGTTATTGTGTGTGTGCTTGATCTTGTGTATTCTGAACTATGTACCTCCTATCTTCTGATCATTTCCTCATAATCTCCCAGATGTCTTCTTTCCAAATATACCAGGTTTTGACATGTAATCACACATGAATAACAGTTACTTTTGGGTATGTATATTTAGGCGGAAATCTACATTTTGCCACTACATCTGTTTTAATGAACCTATCGTGTTGTGTATCTCGGTGAGCATCTTTGAATTAAAACACTGCTCATGATGCTGACCCAGCCGCCCGGCTGCTGGTTGATGAGTAGATGATTATTAGTTCATTGAAATTCAAAATGACGAGTCCTGCATTTTGCAATAAGTTCACGAGGAAGAAACATTTCCTTTCTGTTCTTCTGGATCGCCATCCGTTTTCCACTTCTTTCAATTTCAGTCAGAATCTTTTATCAAATGCATTTATATTTAGGAGTATTTCTTTAACATTGTACAACACACAAACATTCTGATATTTTCACAATTTGTACATTATAAAGTGCCTTCAGAAAGTATTTACACCCCTTGACCTTTTCCTCATTTTATTGTGTTAGTGGGATTAAAGTGGATTTGTAATTTTGTTTGTCAACGATTTACACAAAATACTCTAATGTCAAAGTGGAAGAAAATTATTTATTTTTATTTTTTATTAATGGAAAATAAAACACTAATATATCTTGATTAGATAAGTATTCAACCCCCTGAGTTAATACATGTTAGAATCACCTTTGGCAGGGATTACAGCTGTGAGTCTTTCTGGGTAAATCTCTAAGAGCTTTGCACTCCTGGATTGTGCAATATTTGCAAATTATTCTTTAAAAAATTCTTCAAGCTCTGTCAAGGTGGTTTTTGATCATTGCTAGACAGATATTTTCAAGTCTTGCCATAGATTTTCAAGCCAAAACTAACTAGGCCACACAGGAACATTCCATTTTGTCTGATAAGCAACTCCAGTGTATATTTGGCTGTGTTTTAGGTAACTGTCTTTCTGAAAGGTGAATGTCTCCTAGTGTCTGTTGGAAAGCAGACTGAACCAAGTTTCCTCTAGGATCTTGACTCTGCTTAGCTCTATTCCTTTTCTTTTTATCCTAAATGAAACTCATACCCATAACATGATGCAGCCACCAATATGCTTGAAAATATGAACAGTAGGACTCAGTGATATGTTGGCTTTGCCGTATTTGCAGTATTACTTTAGTGCCTTATTGCAAAAAGGATGCATGCTTTGGAATATTTGTATTATGTACAGGTTTCCTTATTTTCACTCTGTCATTTATGTTAGTATTGTGGAGTAACTACAATGTTGTTGATCCATCCTCAGTTTTCTCCTATGACAACAGTTAAAATCTAACAGTTCATTTCTTTTGGGGGAATTTTACTCCCCCCTTCTCCCCAATTTCGTGATATCTAATTGGTAGTTACGATCCTGTCTCATCTCTGAAACTCTCCAACGGGCTCGGGAGAGGTGAAGGTCAAGTAATGCGTCCTCCCAAACACGACCCGCCAAGACGTGCTGCTGCTTAACACCTGCTCACTTAACCCGGAGGCCACCCGCACTAATGTGTCGGAGGAAACACTGTCCAACTGACGACTGAAGTCAGCTTGCAAGCACCCGGCCTACCACAAGGAGTCGCTAGAGCACGATGTGACTAGGAAAGCCTCCCTGGCCAAACCCTCCCCTAACCCGGACGACGCTGGGTCAATTGTGTGCCGCCCTATGGGACTCCCGGTCCCTGCCAGCTGTGACACAGCCTGGGATTGAACCCCAGGCTGTAGTGACCGCTACGCTACTCGGGAGGCAACTCTGTAACTGTTTTAGTCACCATTGGCCTTATGGAAATCCCTGAGCGTTTTCCTTGCTCTCCGGTAACTGAGTTAGGAAGGACGCCTGTATCTTTGTAGTGACTGGGTGTATTGATATAAGTGTTATTTTTACCCATCTACCAATTGGTGCCCTTCTTTGTGAGGCATTGGAAAACCTCCCTGGTCTTTGTGGTTGAATCTGTGCTTGAAATTCACTGCTCGACTGAAGGACCTTACAGATAATTGTATGTATGTTGTACAAAGATGGGGTAGTCATTTAAAAATAATGTTAACACTTTTATTGCACTTATGTGACTTGTTAAGCACATGTTTACTCCTGAACTTATTTAGGCTTGCCATAACAAAAGGGTTGAACACTTATTGACAATACATTTTAGCTTTACATTTTTTAGTATTGTACTATCAGTGACACAAAATCAAAATGTCATCCATTTTAAATTCAGACTAACAACAAAATGTGGAAAAAGTCAAGGGGTGTGAATACTTTCTGAAGACAATGACAACAGGTAATGTATGACAATAGTTATCTATGGTGTCCCTCAAGGATCTGTTTTAGGCCCACTACTCCTTCATTGTATATGCTACCACTTGTTTTCCACTTCTTCCTCACTGAGCTTATATACATTATCAGTGGCGCAGGCCACTCCTTGGCTAGCTGGTCTGAGAGTTAGGTGATGCAGTAGCCCCACCATCCTCTTCACGTACTGTGTCCGTCGGACGTGGTCACTCAACCTCTATCAGCGCTGAACACTGCCCTTATAGACCTCGCCACAGCAAGGTCCTTGATGTTATCAAACCAATTTGTCTCCGCTTTAATCATTGGGAAAATGTAGACGCTCGCTCGTACCCCCCTTCTCCATCCCTCCCTCCTCAACTCTCCTCTGGAAGGAGACAGAATCCAATCACTCAAAAGTGCAGTTATTGATTGATGTAATCTTATTGGGCATGAGGTAGGCGATTGATTGGTTTTGTCTGCTACACATGTTGCTCTCGGCGGGCGACTAATATCCCCTTTCATCTGCTGTTTAATCTCTGACAGGAGTTCTTAGTGGCCCTCCTCTCTGCCACATCCTCCCCTGTACCCTCTCTCTCTTTTCCTTTCCCCATTCCCCTCTCTCCATCTCCCTCTCTCCGTCTCCCTCTCAGTGGGATGACAAGCAGGTGGCTTAGCCGTGGTTTGATCTGCTCTCATCACAGGTCTCACAACTTCACATTACATTTCCCCTCTTCAAAGGGTGTGCTCTGGAGTGTGTGGCCTCTATAGGGGTCCTCCTAGACTTGTTCCCTTGTTTCTCCTCCCCACAGGCAATCACAGCCGATGCCTCACACACAACTCAATGAAATCATAGGGCATTTTAGATATTATACAGTTATGAAACAAAGTAAGAAAAACGATTCACAGGATTTAAAGTTAGAAGGATGTGTTTAAACCAGAAGGCAGTACATGGGCTAGCGTGAAGATGTAGCCTAGATCAATGTACATTTCAATAAATCATCAGTTTTTTACCATAGATACATTGGGAGGGAGTCAGATCCGATTGATTCCCGAGGTACTTAAGCCAAGTGAGTTATAATTGGATATTAAAAGGAATCAGAGCAATTAGAGTTGTTTAATCACAATGAGATCAGCATGAAACTGAGGGCAACTTTTCATCAGTACTACTGCTTTGAGCATCTGCAAACCCTAACTCAATTGAGGTAAGACCATTGGATTAGACAACAAGGTTGGAGCTGGGATCCAAAATGCAAGTATTTAATCTACAGTATATGTAAATGTACACACATACATGGTCATAAGAAGATTTGAGAAAAAAAGAATACACTTACAGTACATACATGCAGAGGTTCTGCTCTGGGGAGAGTGATACTAGTGGTTGTGGTACAGCTGCTGGACAACCAAAGTGCAACATAACATGTGCTGTAGTGTAAATCAGATAGATGAAAAACACTTCAATGAGTCAAGTCAAGAAAATAGACATTTTCTACATGCTTGTTAGTGGTGAATAAATGTTGTTTACTTGCTTGGGGATTAATCCTCATGCGGTACTTTGATTAGCCTCTTTGTAGATGAACTAAGTGGAAAACAACGCGGCGGCGGTTGGCCTTGAATAACACACTGCAAGATGATCATCATCAACACATTGTCATCATCACAACCATCACCATTGTCAAACACATTGACAAAGTCATCCTTTGGTTAAAAGAATGTCAAACAGGCAACAAATAACCCCATGAACACATCAAATCCGGGCTGGGGATCCTTCGATATGGGATTTCTTTACAACGTCTTTGTTGCACCACATGCAAAGAGAAAGAGTCGTCCATTTATGGAACAGCCGAGGCCCAGGCCTCCCAACTCCCTCTTCTTCCCGGGCCAGCACAGGCCTTGCGGTGTGGCGCCTTGGGAGTGTCCGAAACAACGGTGGTGAATTTATCACACAAGGGCAGTGCAATTACATGGAGGGTGTTCACGTGACGGGAGATCAATACGCCACAAAGCACTCAGCCATTGACTCCCGCATCCCGCCCCGTGACAAAGTAGTTCTGTGAATTTTCTCTATAGAAATGGTGGGAGCGGATTATGGGAATTCTCCTATAGCCTCCCACTTTTTGATTTAGTGTCGGGTGGTAGAACGGTACTGAGACATTATTAAAGAGGCATTGTTTTACAAGGTGGGCAAGAGGAGGTAATGAATGGGGAGAGACAGAGAATGAAAGAGAGACCATTGCAAGGCATTTACAAGCTCATTAGGACAACTCACTCACTAGAACATAGGATACTGTAGCATAGTACTAGAACATAGGATACTATAGCATAGTACTAGAACATAGGATACTGTAGCATAGTACTAGAACATAGGATACTATAGCATAGTACTAGAACATAGGATACTGTAGCATAGTACTAGAACATAGGATACTGTAGCATAGTACTAGAACATAGGATACTATAGCATGGTACTAGAACATAGGATACTGTAGCATAGTACTAGAACATAGGATACTATAGCATGGTACTAGAACATAGGATACTATAGCATAGTACTAGAACATAGGATACTATAGCATGGTACTAGAACATAGGATACTGTAGCATAGTACTAGAACATAGGATACTGTAGCATAGTACTAGAACATAGGATACTATAGCATGGTACTAGAACATAGGATACTGTAGCATAGTACTAGAACATAGGATACTGTAGCATAGTACTAGAACATAGGATACTGTAGCATGGCTGCCTACAACCTGGTTCAAATTAGGGCTGTCCCTGACAAAATAAATAGTGGTCGACCAAAAACGCCACATAACAGTGTGTATAGCTCTGTCCTCCCTGCTGCAGTGACAGCCACATAACAGTGTGTAAAGCTCTGTCCTCCCTGCTGCAGTGACAGCCACATAACAGTGTGTATAGCTCTGTCCTCCCTGCTGCAGTGACAGCCACATAACAGTGTGTATAGCTCTGCCCTCCCTGCTGCAGTGACCACCACATAACAGTGTGTAAAGCTCTGTCCTCCCTGCTGCAGTGACAGCCACATAACAGTGTGTATAGCTCTGTCCTCCCTGCTGCAGTGACAGCCACATAACAGTGTGTATAGCTCTGTCCTCCCTGCTGCAGTGACAGCCACATAACAGTGTGTAAAGCTCTGTCCTCCCTGCTGCAGTGACAGCCACATAACAGTGTGTATAGCTCTGTCCTCCCTGCTGCAGTGACCGCCACATAACAGTGTGTATAGCTCTGCCCTCCCTGCTGCAGTGACCACCACATAACAGTGTGTAAAGCTCTGTCCTCCCTGCTGCAGTGACAGCCACATAACAGTGTGTATAGCTCTGTCCTCCCTGCTGCAGTGACAGCCACATAACAGTGTGTATAGCTCTGTCCTCCCTGCTGCAGTGACAGCCACATAACAGTGTGTACAGCTCTGTCCTCCCTGCTGCAGTGACCACCACATAACAGTGTGTAAAGCTCTGTCCTCCCTGCTGCAGTGACCACCACATAACAGTGTGTATAACTCTGTCCTCCCTGCTGCAACATGATAACTTTTCAGTCAAAAATGGCTGTAATGTCACTGAAATCCCTAATTAGTTTAGGAAAAACATTCCCTATTCCCTCAACCCTTGCTCTCTTTATGTGACACATGTATGCTTCGAATGCACGTGACCATTAGGGCCTGACCTATAGCATATCCTAAACACATTAATAAATTGGTTAGAACAAACTCTGAACACCGTAACACCAAAATGGATGCAGAGGACGCGACACTAAATATTTAAAAGAAGGAACGGACAAGCGTTGTGTGAATATTAGGCCTATGCGTCCCAAACAGGTGCTGTTAGATTACACTATCATTTTTCCGACCGTTTGGAACAACGTAAACAACACAAATTATATTATAAGCATTTTTTTTGTTGCAAAGACTTTATTACGGCAAAGACTAAAAATAGTCACATTCATTCGTGAATGCACTTTCCGAAATGGAATGGTTTAGGCCTATTTATTGTTTAAGCGAACTAAATAAATATCGGTTGACAAACAGGCTATCGACCCCCCCCCCCCCCCCCCCCGACCAGTCGCCTAAATGGGGTCAGCCCTAGTTCAAATACTTTGCCTGGAGCAACGTAACCAATAGAATAGTGTAAACCCCACCCAGCTGTCACTCTAGGCAGACAAGCAAATGCTGAATGTGAGACAGGTCTGGAGCTGTTCCCCTAGTTCACCAGTAGGGGGCCTCAGTGGGCCGAGCTCAGACATACAGATAAAGAGCCAGGCAGAGAGAGTGTGTGTGTGTGTGTGTGGACTTGAGCAGTAGCACCAGGTAGAGCCTGACTCCTCTAGCCCCTGACTGACCTAACTAAGGCCCAGCCTGCTCACTGAGGGCCTCTCCATGTGCTGTCTCCCCTTGGCCTTATGTTATGTTACAGGAAGGAAAGATATTGTCTATGACACACACACCCCTTAACAGTGTACAGCTGTCTGTGTGCTGGGGCAAACCCCACACTAATTAGGATATAAGGCACTTCTGGGGGTTGGGTGATTCATCTTAGTGTGTAGTCACTGAGCCATAGGTGGGGAGGTGGGAGGGGCCGAGGGGGTACAACTGCACTGCAGAGGCAAAAGGGAATAAAAAAGGAGAGAAGGATAAGAGGAGGAAGAAAGGGCAATCAGGAAGTGAGCGGAGCAGACACACACACACTGCGGCGGAATCAGTGGGATAAGAGAAGGGAAGGAAGAAGCTAGCTGGCTGGCTAGCAGGGGAGTAATAGACTGGAGCTGCATGGCTTCTCTACCCACACATCAGCACAGCTCAGCCCTAGCATGGCATGCCTTTTCTCTTCTCTTTTAATGGTAGTAGAGAGAAAAAGTGAAGTCAGCAAAAACAAAATGCCGCCATTAAATCATCTCAGTGGATCCTGTGTCAGGACGGTAATGGGAAACACACTCATCATCCCAAAGGTTACTGCTCTTCCAGAACCTCCCTCCTTTCTCTCCATCCTTCCCCTCTCTCCCTCCATCACCCAGTGCCTGTCTCAAATTCACTCATCCCCATGGTCGGAACACAGCTGTAGCATCCCTTCCTCACTCAATCCCTCTGCCAAGGCCTGCTCCCCTTGTGTCTCTGTGGACCCTGGGCTGAGAGGGGCTGAGAGAAGGCTGCAGGAATGAGGGATTGGGGCACTTACAGTTCTCCACGCTGTGCTGATTCCATCTCTCTGAGTCTCAACCTCGACGTGAGGCAGCTGCCTGTCTGTCTGGCTGTCTTTCTACTTTGCCCAACACAGAGTACTTCTCCTCCAGTCCTGGGTTCAAATACCATTGGAAATGTTTGAAATACTTCAGCGTTTGCTTTAGACTTCCTAGAGTGCCAGATGGGCGGGATTTGCACTTTTGGAAGTATTTTATTGGTACAATAAGCCGGGCAAGCTCAATCAAACCCAGCTCAATTGAATCCAGGTCTGGGCCCAGCATGGAGAGTGTCTCTGACTATTTTCTGTTGCTGCTGCCTATCCGTCTAGTGCCAGACACATTGGAGGCTTTTGTTAACCAGATTGTACACAAAAGCCTCTATTCTCCCTCTCTATCTGGCACTGTGTGAGAGGGAGAAAGAGAGAAGAGAGAGCGGTGAATTGGTGCAGGAACAGGAGAGGCCACAGAATCGGGGCTTAGCTGAAATAAACAGATCAACTTTGTCGCGAAGAGAAGGAGAGAAAGAGAGGGAGAAAAAGAGACCTCCTCTTCTCACCAGCCTTACTGGCCTGTTAACGGTCAGCAGCCGACGAGGGGGCACTTCCCCCGTGATAAATCAGAGATGGCAGAGGGCGTTAGACGCACAAACGGACCGCTGCCCGCCATCGACATGGCCGCCGACACACCTTTACAACAATTAATTAACTGTCTAACTTTCACCTATCACTATGGCAATAAGGTGAAAAAGTCAAGAGTTTATTAGAGCTCTGCTGTAATGCTGAGGGCCACAGGGGCTGGAAGGGACACTTCACATTCACACATATCGTGACAGCAGCAACATTCTTACTCCATACAGTATATCACAGTTACTGTATCAACTTCTGTTAGAAGTAATTACATATACAAATAATACTAATCACATATAGGCATGTGTGTAAACAAATAGCAGCATAAAGGCATGTATTGTAAACAAATATATAAACAATTAATATGTCTAGCAAGGAGTCCTTTCAGGTTCCTACACTAAAGTGAGCTTAACTCAATTTCTTCACAATACAGTAATAACAAAAGGCGTATTATGATATAAAATAGAGAATGAATACACAAATAAAAGACACAAAAAAGCATGGACTTCAATCAATCAATAAATACTGTACACACAACACAGCTACCAGGTGTTCATTCACACACTCTGAACTGATGGAACACACCACGTATTGCCATGTTTAAAGTACGTTTACTGTAGGCTACAGTTGCACTTCTGGCTCAGTCAGATACACAGCTGGTCATAGCCTAGCCCTAGGGCTAATGGTTATATATATATATATATATATATATATATATATATATATATATATATATATATATATATATATATAAGAGAGCCATACACGGTTAAGTGGCGTTAGTTTAGTAGAAGTAGGGTTAGCTGGAGTATCTAGTTAGCTGGAGTAGGGTTAGCTGTAGTAGGGTAGGATTAGTTGGAGTAGGGTTAGCTGGAGTAAGGTTAGCTGGAGTAAGGTTAGCTGAAAGTAGGGTTAGCTGGAGTAAGGTTAGCTGGAGTAAGGTTAGCTGGAGTAAGGTTAGCTGAAAGTAGGGTTAGCTGGAGTAAGGTTAGCTGGAGTAAGGTTAGCTGAAAGTAGGGTTAGTTGGAGTAGGGTTAGCTGGAGTAGGGTTAGCTGGTTAGCTGTGGTAGGGTTAGCTGGTTAGCTGTAGTAGGGTTAGCTGGTTAGCTGTAGTAGGGTTAGCTAGTTAGCTGTAGTAGGGTTAGCTGGTTAGCTGTAGTGGGGTTAGCTGGTTAGCTGTAGTAGAGTTAGCTGGTTAGCTGTAGTAGGGTTAGCTGGTTAGCTGTAGTAGGGTTAGCTAGTTAGCTGTAGTAGGGTTAGCTAGTTAGCTGTAGTAGGGTTAGCTGGTTAGCTGTAGTAGAGCTAGCTGGTTAGCTGTAGTAGGGTTAGCTGGTTAGCTGTAGTAGGGTTAGCTAGTTAGCTGTAGTAGGGTTAGCTGGTTAGCTGTAGTAGAGTTAGCTGGTTAGCTGTAGTAGGGTTAGCTAGTTAGCTGTAGTAGAGTTAGCTGGTTAGCTGTAGTAGGGTTAGCTGGTTAGCTGTAGTAGGGTTAGCTGTCGTAGGGTTAGCTGGGTTAGCTGTAGTAGGGTTAGCTAGAGGCTGTAGCTCATGGACAGTCCTCTAATTTTGCGGAGGAGGAGGAGACAGAAGAGGATGAGACGGATCAGGGATGAGGAGGGCTCGTGGGGGTGACATGACGTGGTGAGTGACCAGGTCATCCTGTACAGGCATCTCTAATCTCCACAGGAAAACTACCAAACCACCATCTTTATTTCCTCAGCAGATTTTCCAGTGGACGTAAGCATTATGTGAGGTTTGGCAACTCCCAGAGCCATAGAGCCATGGATATAGGGTCCCCAGACAGATGGGCAGAAGAGAGGAGTAGTGACATAGAGGGTCCTGGGATGGGGGGGGATGAACGGAGGAGTGACATGTGAGGGCAAACTGTGACACTTCTGTCAAGGACCCTGACAGACGGACCACATGGCAGCTGCTCAGTTGACAGCACTCACTATGGGGCACTGGGGAGGCGCGTGCACACACACACTTCCAATAGAACTCAGAGTTAAACTGTCACTTTAAAAATATTAAAGAGAGGAAGGGAGACTAAAAACCTACTGTACACACACACACACATTAAAAGTTACAATAACCATTACTATACATGTTACTGTTTTCAATATGTTAAACCTTATCTAAGCAGCTACTTACAGTATTTCTCAAACACTAGAAAGGGAAATCATTCTACTAAAAATCACTATTCCTCTACTCTAGAAAGTTCTACTTGACGACAACACAACACTAGAAGAAGATGAGAGCTTAAGTTCAAGTGCATCTCCAATTAAAGGCCTTTACTGAGGAAAACACTATGTGATTGGACCACAAATGACTAGAGTCAATACAACTGATTGGATGTGGTGATAAGATGCTTAGGGAGGTCAAAGGAGTGAAGTGCCAACATAGAATGGATGAGAGAGGGAAGGGGGCTGAGGAGAGAGTGAAGAGACAGGGGGAGAGAAACAGAAAAGGGAACAAAAAAGGGGAAGAGAAGAAGCACCATTGTTAGAGGAATAGAGAGGAGCAGACAGACAGGTAACCAATGAGATGCTTCTAGTAATATTGTTCAGTTTCAGAATCACTCCTTAGTCCAGATAGACCTTAGTCCAGATAGACCTTAGTCCAGATAGATGGACTCTTCGAGTTGGCAGTGATGATCACAGAGGGCCTGTTGTTCTTCCAAGAATGACCAGTTCAGTAATACTGAACCTTTCAAAACTTAATTTGCTAATTTCAACAAGTATTTTAGAATTCATCAAAGTTCATTTCAATTTCTGCCTCTCTCCCTCAATTTTAATTGGACGGCCAGTAGAAGGTCCAATTTGGGTCACGAAGAAGACCGTGGTTGGAAGGTCAAAGATGGCCATCTGATCCCACACCGCCGCTGTCATTCTTCCACGTAATTAAGTCCCTCTCTGCCTCTAAGCCAAAGGTCTGCTTCTCTCTCTCATCTGTCCAGCTGTGTCTAGGTGAGGAGAGGTGTCTGCCCCGGCCCTCACAACCTGTGCAATGCAAAGATAGAAAGAGTCAGGGCAGGCAGCACACCTCACAGCCCCTGACCTCCTTAACCTATAAAACACTGACAGAACCACATATTATTTGCTCAACCTTACACTAATAAAACCAAATACAGCTCACATAAAGAACCCTACGTTAAGTGGATAAATGAAGTCAATTCTAACAAATGATTAAGTGAATAAAGCATACAGTCCCAGTTTGTAAGCTAAATATAATGCATATAAGGGTGGTCTACCTCATAAATAAATAAACTCTGATAAATCAGTCAGTCTACAGTGTGTAAATGCTGATTGCTGTAATTCACACACTACTGAGGGATCTAGTAGAGTTACGGTCCTGTTTAAGCAGCGGGAGACCGCTGAATCTCTGATGGGAGATCAGGGCAGATCAGACTGTTCACTACATCTTGATGAAGTGTGTAAACGTAGGTGGTTGTTCAATACAGGTGTTCTACAGAGCTGCTGGCCTCAGCCCCCCTCACCAGCCCCCCTCATCGTGGTCTTCTGCCTACGCAAGGCAACCAAGGCCTACTACATTAAATCATCTGGAGAATATGGTTCCACACACACACACACACACACACACACACACACACACACACACACACACACACACACACACACACACACACACACACACACACACACACACACACACACACACACACACACACACACACACACACACACACACACACACACACACACACGCACCCTTCCAACCTCCCATTCCATGGCGACACCCACATTATCCCACACACCACCCTTTTCACATACCGTACCAGTAAAGGGTTGACACACCTACTCATTCAAGGGTTTTTCTTTATTTTTTCTATTTTCATTGTAGAATAAAAGTCAAGACATCAACACTATGGAATCATGTAGTAACAAAAAAAGTGTTAAACAAATCAAAATATATTTTAGATTCTTCAAAGTAGCCACCCTTTGCCTTGATGACAGCGTTGCATACTCTTGGCATTCTCTCAACCGGCTTCATGAGGAATATTTTCCAACAGTCTTGAAGGAGTTCCCACATATGCTGAGCACTTGTTGGCTGCTTTTCCTTCAGTCTGCGGTCCAACTCATCCCAAACCATCTCAATTGGGTTGAGATCGGGTGATTGTGGAGGCCAGGTCATCTGATGCAGCACCATACTCTCCTTCTTGGTCAAATAGCCCTTACACAGTCTGGAGGTGTGTTTTGGGTCATTGTCCTGTTGAAAAACAAATTATAGTCCCACAAACCAGATGGGATGGCTTATCGCTGCAGAATGCTGTGGTAGCCACGATGGTTAAGTGTGCCTTGGATTCTAAATAAAACCAAGACAGTGTCACCAGCAAAGCACCTCATCCTCCATGCTTCACGGTGGGAACCACACATGCAGAGATCATCCGTTCACCTACTCTGCGTCTCACAAAGACACAGGGTTGGAACCAAAAATCTCAAATTTGGACTCATCAGACCAAAGTACAGATTTCCACCGGTCTAATGTCCATTGCTCGTGTTTCTTGTCCCAAATAAGTCTCTTCTTATTATTATTGGTGTCATTTAGTAGTGGTTTCTTTGCAGCAATTCGACCATGAAGGCCTGATTCACACAGTCACCTCTGAACAGTTGATGTTGAGATGTGTCTTGAACTCTGAAGCATTTATTTGGGCTGCAATCTGAGGTGCAGTTAACTCTGCTGCAGAAGATAAGTTCATTAGAGGTAACTCTGCATCTTCCTTTCCTGTGGCGGTCCTCCTGAGAGCCAGTTTCATCATAGCGCTTGATGGTTTTTGCGACTGCACTTGAAGAAACTTTCTTGAAATGTTACGTATTGACTGACCTTCATGTCTTAAAGTAATGATGGACTGTCGTTTCTCTTTGCTTATTGGAGCTGTTCTTGCCATAATATGGACTTGGTCTTTTACCAAATAGGGCTATCTTCTGTATACCACCCCTACCTTGTCACAACACAACTGATTGGCTCAAATGCATTAAGAAGGAAAGAAATTCCACAAATTAACTTTTAACGAGGCACACCTGTTAATTGAAATGGATTCCAGGTGACTACCTCATTAAGCTGGTTGAGAGAACGCCAAGAGTGTGCAAAGCTGTCATCAAGGCAAAGGGTGGCTACTTTGAAGAATCTCAGATATAAAATATATGTTGATTTATTTAACACTTTTTTTGGTTACGACATGATTCTATATGTGTTATTTCATAGTTTTGATATCTTCACTATTATTCTACAATGTAGAAAATAGTAAAATTAAATAAAAACCCTTGAATGAGTAGGTGTGTCCAAACTTTTGACTGGTACACACAAACACACACACACAGTGACCCACCTGACGAGGTTCTCGTTGTCCCCGGGTCCTTTGCAGGACGTACAGTCGGTCCTAGTGTCGTCTGCTTTAGGTGTCTTTTTCTGCATCGCAGACTGGCGCTGACGCCGCTCCCGTAGAGCCGGTTCCTATGGAAACACACAGGCTGATTAGACCCGACACTGACGTGTGTGTGTGTGTGTGTGGTAATGGCGTAGAAGAAAGAGTACTATGCAGGCTAATAGAGTGAATAGAGTAGTCCTGTAAGTAACACAGGGGATGTGTATGTATTATTTCTGAGTGCGTTAGGGAGGTTAGGAGATGTAGGAATGTTTAGTAACAAATTTAGACCAATTACATACCTGCACCTCAAACTTCTCTTCTTCACAGATGGACACCCTCTTCCTCTTCTGCCCTCTGGTTCTCTGTGGAATACAGAACAGCATGTTAGGTTCATTTCGGACCCTTTTAACGAAGCTAGATTTTTGTGCTAATTGATTGATCTGTGTGAATTGATGAGAGATAATTGACCTGAGCACTGGTCAGTCTCATGATCCTTGTGAAAGGTTATCAGCTAGCCATGCAAGGCACAAGGTCACAACAAGGTCACAATATTTCTTTACTTTGAGTTGTTGAGTGGTCAGGCAAATCTTTAGTTTTTGGTAGTTTGTCTGTGAATCTGTCAAAATAATAATTTGACTTAATTAGAGATATGCTCCACAAAGTATTAGCAGCATCAGAAAAATCTAACTTTATTTGTAGCTTTCCTGTTCTTGAAAATATTCTGGAGCCAGTGGAAGTTTGCTCCCTCAGCTGTTTATTCAGATTGTCAAACAAAGAAAACCCACTGTGGTCTCTGCCTTTTGCTAGAATACAACAGAAAGCATAAACTGTTTCCAAATACATGTTTTGTTTGATTGTCCTGTATTTAATCCTCTACTGCCCAGTGAGGCTGGTGTTTTGTTTTACCTCTGGACATACAAGACAAGAGAGCGACACAGTGCTGTCTGTGGACTAGGTTCTATTCAACTGCACGAGAGAGAGTGAGAAAAATAGGGGCGGGATAGACGGAGCGATAGAGAGAGAGAGAAGGGAGAGAAAGAGCTGTGGAGATATGGCTGCTCCCTCCCTCCCTCCCTCCCTGCCTTTCTCCCTCCACCTCTTCATGGATCCCACTTATCTACAGCCACCATACCCTGATCCTCCTCCGATATACCACCCCAGCCCTGCTTCCCCCCCGCCTCCCTATTCTCCCTCCCAGTCTCAGCTCCCCGAAAAAACACAACAGATATTCATCAGAGAAGATGGGAGAAAAACACTCTCCAGTCCTCTTCCATTTTATTTCCCCCTAGTCTTTTGTTTTTAGACTGTCAATAACCAACCCCCTCCACACCTGGAAGGAGAGAGCCTGAGGAACCCTCATTCTCTGTGGCCACTCACTGCCTGGTAAGTCAGAGAATAGCCCAGCTTCTGTCTGGTTGGCTGGCTGGCTGTCGCCGTCTTAGATAACACCCAAAAACACCCTGCTATTCCTTAATACAAAAAAAAGAAAAAAAAAGAAAAGAACAACCAACCATAGACGTCTTCTACTCCTTCTGGAGGTTTTCACTCTCTGTATGTTCTGTCAGAGAGGGATTGAGAAAGGCAGGAGGGATGGAGGGGAGTGGGAGGAGGTGGTGAAGGGAGGATGGAGAGAGGAAGGTGGTGTAGAGTGCTGTGGCGGTGAGTCTGGGTTAATGAGTTTTTCTGTTAGCGCGTCTAAAGCAGAGTGCCCAGAAGTACGCTGGCCTGAGGACCCTGCTGCTGGAAGTACTCAGGGATTAAGCCAGCTTTTTCTGATTTCCTCTCGCCGCGTCCGCTCCAGTCGAGGAGCTTCAATGCTGCATTTATCTTCAAATGCGAGGGCAGCTGCTGAAAGGGCCCTGCTTTGCATTTTTAATGCTTTTACCAGGGCACCCTAGCGCTGGCACCGCTCTAAAGCCCTGTTTCAATTTATCAGGGCTGGCTAATCGACCTCCCGCTGGCCCCTGCATGGGGACGAGTGTTGGAGTGTGTGTATGTGTGTGCGAGGCCACAGGGGTAAGATGGCCCACTGCCACTCTGTGGTGCAGCTCAGCCTCCTCTGGCCCTTGTTCAGGACCTGCTGACTGAGTACACTGCCTACTGCAGGGTAGTGCCCTCTTCTAACTCAACATGTGCCCTCAAGGTCACAGAGTGTGGAGGATATCTGTTAGACATCCTACACACAGCCTGACAGCTATACTCCATAACGCATCACTACTTTCAACACTCATTGAATGATTACATCTCAGAACCATCAGTTCCCGGACCCAAACTGTACCTAATTTTCAAGGAAACTTGGTATTTGCTTCTTCTAGTAGAATCTACTGACAATATCTCAAATTATTAGGCCAATATCTCTAATTATTATCTCGAAAAAGAATAATTGCCAAAAACCATCCTGCATTTTCAAGGAGGCTTGGTTATCATTGCTTCTTCTTCTAGAATCTTCTGTGTGACAGTGTGTGTAATGGGGTGGTGATTAAACATGGCCCTGCTGCAACACCCCTCCACGATTACACAGGAACATCCTGTATGAACATATGCCATTAGTCTAGTGAGAATGATGATGAGAATGAAGTTACTACATCTAGTTACTGCTGGGTCCTCTGCTCCGTTAACTTCTCTAATCCTGCATGGTGCTGTGACATGATTCATGGCTGTTAAAGATGCAATGATGTACTTAATTAAAAGATTGATTTAGCTCAGTCGTACAAACTGCCCCCAGTTTTAATTTCCTCACCTGAACAGAGACCTTGATTAGGTATGCTGTGTGTGTGTGTTTGCACACTTTACCTTATATCTTATTTATTTTTAACCTTAGTCTGCATTGCACTGAACTCCGCATTGGATGTGTTGATCTTTCCCTGGCCAATCATAGATTACCTTAATGGAGTCAACCACTATAGGAACCAAACAGTTAAATAAACTCATACTCTGGGCCCTTTGTAAGGTGGTGCCACCCGCCCACCCGTCGCAGGCAGGCAGAAGTGGCTTAAAAGGGAGCGAGGAAGGAAGAGAGGGAGGGATGGAGGGAGCTAGGGAAGGAGGGAGGGCTGAAGTGAAGGAGCCAAGTAGCTGTGGTTCTAGCATTTAGCAGTTAGCATTTCTAATGATACGCGTTCCATCTGCCAAGTGCTGGCGGAGGAGCCAAAGGCAACAGATGGAATTGTTTTCACAATCTGTTTAAATATGTTGTTGATTTTTCTTCTTCCTTTAAAAAAAACATACAACCCGGATCCATCATTCGTTCGCTCGTGTCAGGAACAACAAGGAGATGTTTGATTCCCCCCTTTGTTAATATTCCAACTTCCTCTTACATGATTGTAGATTGGAAGTAGTTCAGTCCATTTGGATCCGTTTGAATCTGATGGCGGACCTGAAACAATGAGCCAGCGGGGGATGTTTGGGGCTGAACACCAGAGGAAGTGTGTGTTTGGATCCACCAGCTCTAGTTTACTGGCATGTCCACTAGCAATCCTGTTTAGTACAGCAGCGTGACCTATGTGTTCTGAATGGCCAGCCATTAGCCCGTGAGTCTGGCCTGTTAGGATCTATATCTGTTGGGCTCTGTTAGTCTGGCCTGTTATGATCTATATCTGTGGGCTCTGTTAGTCTGGTCTGTTATGATCTATATCTGTTGGGCTCTGTTAGTCTGGCCTGTTATGATCTATATCTGTTGGGCTCTGTTAGTCTGGCCTGTTATGATCTATATCTGTTGAGCTCTATTAGTCTGGCCTGTTATGATCTATATCTGTTGGGCTCTATTAGTCTGGCCTGTTATGATCTATATATGTTGGGCTCTGTTAGTCTGGCTTGTTATGGTCTATATCTGTTGGGCTCTGTTAGCCCAGGCCAGACTATCTGTCAGCCTTGGCCAGACTATCTGTTAGCCCAGGCCAGACTAACAGAGCCTATCTGTTCAGGCTCTATTAGTCTGGCATGGGCTATCTGTTGGGCTCTATTAGTCTGAACTGGTATATCTATCTGTTGGGATCTGTTAGACTGAACTGATATATCTATCTGTTTGGCTCTGTTAGTCTGGCCTGGGCTATCTGTTTGGCTCTGTTAGTCCGGCCTGGGCTATCTGTTGGGCTCTGTTAGTCTGAACTGGTATATCTCTCTGTTGGGCTTGTTAGTCTGGCCTGGGCTATCTATCTGTTAGTCTGGCCTATCTATCTGTTGGGCTCTGTTAGTCTGGCCTGGGCTATCTATCTGTTTGGCTTTGTTAGTCTGGCCTGGGCTATCTATCTGTTTGCCTTTGTTAGTCTGCCCTGGGCTATCTGTTGGGCTCTGTTAGTCTGGCCTGGGCTATCTGTTGGGCTCTGTTAATCTGGCCTGGGCTATCTGTTGGGCTCTGTTAGTCTGGCTTGGGCTATCTGTTGGGCTCTGTTAGTCTGGCCTGGGCTATCTGTTGGGCTCTGTTAATCTGGCCTGATATACACTTCCTATGATGGAGTACTTTTATCCCCAGGTATAGGTTGACGGATTACTGTCTGTTTCTCCAAATCTGGATTATACAGTAGATGGCAGGACAATTCAAAAGGCTACCCCAGAAATATCAACCCAATCAACCCCTAAACTAGCAAAGTGGAGGCATTTAAAACCCATTTTGTCAGACCACCACTTACAGGGATACTTGGATTAATGCCTTTATCTACTTCCCGAGTCAGATGAACTTCTGGATACAATGTGTATGCCTCTGTGTCCAGTATGAAGGAAGTTAGAGGTCATTTCACAAACAAATGCTAACTAGCGTTAGCGCAATGACTGAAAGTCTATGGGTATCTACTAGCATGCTTTTAGCAATTAGACGGGCTTGTGTAAACAAAATAAATAACATGTTTTATTATAATACAGTGCCTTCAGAAAGTATTCACACCCATTGACTTTGTCCACATTTTGTTGTGTTACAGCCCGAATTTAAAATGGATTACATTTTGATTTTGTGTCACTAATCTACACACAGCACCCCATAATGTCAAAGTGGAATTATGTTTTTAGGAATTTTTACAAATTCATAAAAAAAGTAAAGCTGAAATGTCTTAAGTAAATAAATATTCAAACCCTTTGTTATGACAAGCCTGCTCGGTCCTTCTGTCGAGTAGTGCATTTCAAGCACAGATTCAATGACAAAGACCAGGGAGGTTTTACAATGCCTCACAAAGAACACGGGTAAAAAATAAACACTAATAAAAAAGCAGACATTGAATACCTGGTTCAGTCTGCTTTCCAATAGACACTGGGAGACAAATCCACCATTCAGCAGGACAATAACCTAAAACGCAAGGCCAAATATACACTGAAGTTACTTACCAAGACGACATTGAATGTTTCTGAGTGGCTTAGTTACAGTTTTGACTTAAATTGGCTTGAAAATCTATGGCAAGACTTAGCAAAGATCAACAACCAACTTGACAGAGCTTGAAGAATTATAAAAATATTCTACAATCTAGGTTTTGCAAAGCTCTTAGAGACTTACCCAGAAAGACTCACAGCTGTAATCACTGCCAAAGGGGATTCTAACATGTATTAACTCAGGGGGTTGAATACTTATCTAATCAAACTATATTACCGTTTTATTTTCCATTAATAAAAAATAAAAAAATTAAACAGTATTTGACAGAGTATTTTCTCTCGATCGTTGACAAAAAATGACAATTAAATCTATTTTAATTACACTTTGTAACAACAAAATGTGTAAAAAGTGAAGGGGTGTGAATATTTTCTGAAGGCACTGTATATAATAATATATGTTTTTTAAAGTGTGTTTTATTACACACCGTGCCCCTCACATCTCGTTTCTTGGGCTCTGGGGACATCATCTGAGGGATGAATTTGATTGGACCTTTAATCTGTCTCCGAGACCTTTTGGTGCCGTCGGGCAGTGTCTCCATGGCGATGTCGGCATCATCGGTACTGGCCTGGTCACACTCTGAACATTGCCTGAGGAGATGGAGGGAGGTAGAGAGAGAGAGAGATAGGAGGGAGTGAGAGATAGGAGGGAGGGAGGGAGAGAAAGAGTAAGAAATAGATGTTTCAGGGCCCAGAAACTGTTCTCTCCTCTATGCAGGGGTATTCATTTGACTATCTGTGAACATGTTATGCATGGAAAATAGGTTTCGGGAAGCCTTTCTCTCTGATTACTATCAATGTCTGAACAACAGGACCTATATGCTGCTAATTATGTTGGGCAGGAAAACAAAACACTAACATGATTTTTTCGAAAAATACTGGTTTCCCAAAGCACTGAAATCTGAGCCTGGAGGTCCGACACTGGATTTGAGGAAAGGGGTTTCTGCTGACCCAGGCAAAGCATAAGACTGTGACATGGGTTTCTATCAGTATTAGAAGTTAGACAAAGTTAATATCGGTCTTAAAAGGTTAATATCAGTATTAGAAGTTAAGACAAAGTTAATATCGGTCTTAAAAGGTTAATATCAGTATTAGAAGTTAAGACAAAGTTAATATCGGTCTTAAAAGGTTAATATCAGTAATAGAAGTTAAGACAAAGTGAACTTGTGGATCCTGTATGAGTTTCTGATTCTGACTGAGAAGCCCTGTCTGCACCTTCCTTTCTGGCTCTGTGAAATTCCTGCCGTGCAGATCCTGATAATAAGGTAGGCTATGACTTGGCCTCGGCTCCACACAATTTCATCCATCCAAATGCTTTCTAATTTCCGCCCGCTGGAGCAGAACGCAACCACCCTCTCTTTTTCATGGTTAAATGAATTACTCCCAATCACAGACACGAGGAACGTGCAGGTTGAGGTGCCACAGAAACAAACAATACACACATGTCTAAGATGTGCATGCGCACACACACACACACGTGTGCATAAACACACGCGCGTATATGCAAACGCATGTACACACACTACAATCCCACATCCTCCTTCACTTCGGAAGTAAAAAGATTAGACTAGCTGCTCTATGGAGATAACTCACTATGGAAGTATCTCACTAAGCGACAGAGATGGAATACTATTGAAACTATTGAGACAGATACACAAAAGAGCTCCTCTTTCTATCTATTCAGATAAGGACATCTAGCTCTGTGTGAAGTGGGACATTTCCACCATCTCTGCATTCTCTATCTGATAAATCTACTGCCACTGAGTAAGCTGAAATGTCACACTAAACATAAATAAATAAATGGTGGACATTAATGCATCTCCTACTACAGGTTATTATAAAACGGGTTGTTTGGATCCTGATTGGATGATATGGGGAGTTGTGGGACAACTTTCTCAAAATACCATGACGTGTTAATCTCATCAATCCACTGTCCCGCAGCCCAGGCAGGAAATTCCTAAACTTCATCTCCCTCGGGGAAGAAAGCGTCTACACATTATTTCCCCATGCTACTAATTGGTTTGCAACAGTTGGGGAAACTAATAATTCACCATGGAAACCGTAAACACACAGAATTCCATTCAGTCATTAACCAACGCAGAGCGGCCTGTGTAGGCCTATTTGATATAATGAAGTTCTTGTCTCTCATCATCATTGAATCTCTGCTAGCTAGCTACATGCCAATGATTTGTTTAGCGTAGCAACATCGGATGAACAGAATGCAAAAGTTATCCAATGCAGGCCTGGAGGCATGGGAAATAATGGCTGCGAGTGGCCATCGATGTGAGAGCTCACTCAAGAGTTATTGGCAGCCTCTGACATGGAGATCAGAAAGTGCTGGAGTGCCATTTTAGCTGGCAAAGATGTGAGTGGGACGTTCCATTCTCCGCCAGGCTGTCACCAACCAGCGCCAGGTCCACGGACAGTCCTTCCATCGAAGTCACTATTAACATCACCAACTAGCTTGGTTAGTTTGGACTCGCCAACCATGATAGTTGTTGCCTACGTAGGACTATTGGATATTTTTAAAATCATTATTTATTGAAGTTCTTGTGTCATCATCATTGAATCTCTGCTAGTTAGCTACAAGCCAATGATTTGTTTAGCGTAGCCACGTCAAATGAATAGAATGATTAGAACTAATGACTGGGTCAAAACATGAGAGAAGAACTAACGACCAGCCCGCTTCGGTAGCAACTTCAGAATGCAAAAACAAATGTATTCATTAAAATAATGTTTATAATGAAAACATTTCATTAATATTTTTTATAAATATGTTGACAACTGTTTTATAAAAGCAATAAGGCCCTCTAACCGGGAGTTTATTGTGTGATAACTCCCACCTAAGAGCTGTTCACAGCTCTTGGTTTCACCTCGGTCCTAAGAACTGCCCTAAATCGTGAATTATCACACAATAATCCCCGGGTTCTCATGCCTTATTGCTTAAATGACATGTTTTTATACAACAATGGTAAAACAATGTCATACCAGATGTACAGTGCAGTATGTCATTGCGATGGGTTGTGTGTTTGTGCTATGGACAGCACTTGATCCAACTTTTGCAACTCTTGTACCATCGAGTCCTCTAGCACCCATTCACATGTTCTCTCTCTTCCCCACCCCCCCTCTTTTCTTCCCCATCTACCTCCCCCTCTCGTTCTTCCCCATCCACTTCCCCCAGTCCCTCTCTTTCTTCCTCATCTACCTCCCCAAGTCCCTCCGTCTCTCTCTCTTTCTTCCCCATCTACCCCCGCCAGTCTCTCTCTCTCCCTCCCTCCCTCACCAGTAGCTGTTCTTGGTCTTCTTGGGCATGCGTGTCAGCGGAGGCTCCAGACAGCCCAGATGGTAGTAGAGCTTGCAGGTGTCACACAGGAGCAGGAGATGCTGGTCCTGGTTTTTCTTACAGATCCCACAGCTAAAAAGGAACACACACACATACAGTACCAGTCAAAAGTGTTAAAAAAATCTAAATATATTTAATATTTTAGATTCTTCAAAGTAACCATCCTTTGTCTTGATGACAGCTTTGCACACTCTTGGCATTCTTTCAACCAGCTTCATGAGGTAGTCACCTGGAATGCATTTCAATTAACCTGTTAAAAAGTTAATTTGGGGAATGTCTTTCCTTCTTAATGTGTTTGAGACAATCAGTTGTGTTGTGACAAGGTAGGATTGGTATACAGAAGATAGCCCTATTTGGTAAAAGACCAAGTCCATATTCTGGTATGAACAGCTCAAATAAGCAAAGCGAAATGACAGTCCATCATTACCTTAAGACATGAATGTAAGCCAATCCGGAAAGTGCAGTCGCAAAAACCATCAAGCGCTATGATGAAACTGGCTCTCATGAGGACCGCCACAGGAATGGAAAACTCAGAGTTACCTCTGCTGCAGAGGATAAGTTCATTAGAGTTAACTGCACCTCATATTGCAGCCTAAATAAATGCTTCACAGAGTTCAAGTAACAGACACATCTCAACATCAACTGTTCAGAGGAGACTACGTGAATCAGGCCTTCATGGTCAAATTGCTGCAAAGAAACCACTACTAAAGGACACTAATAAGAAGAGACTTATTTGGGACAAGAAACATGAGCAATGGACATTAGACCGGTGGAAATCTGTCCTTTGGTCTGATGAGGCCAAATTTGCGATTTTTGGTTCCAACCGCCGTGTCTTAGTGAGACGCAGAGTAGGTGAACGGATGATCTCTGCATGTGTGGTTCCCACCGTGAAGTACAATATGGAGGAGGAGGTGTGATGGTGCTTTTCTGGTGACACTGTCTGAGATGTATTTAGAATTCAAGGCATACTTAACCAGCATGGCTACCACAGCATTATGCAGCTATACTCCATCCCATCTGGTTTTCGCTTAGTGGGACTATAATTTGTTTTTCAACAGGACAATGACCCAACACACCTCCAGGCTGTGTAAGGGCTATTTGACCAAGAAGGCCTCCACAATCACCACACCTCAACCCAATTGAGATGGTTTGGGATGAGTTGGGCCGTAGAGTGAAGGAAAAGCAGCCAACAAGTGCTCAGCATATGTGGGAACTCCTTCAAGACTGTTGGAAAAGCATTCCTCATGAAGCTTTTTGAGAGAATGCCAAGAGTGTGCAAAGCTGTCATCAAGGGTAGCTACTTGAATGTAAAATCTAAAATATATTTTGATTTGTTTAACACTTTTTTGGTTACTACATGATTCCATGTGTTATTTCATAGTTTATGTCTTCACTATTATTCTACAATGTAGAAAATAGTAAAAATAAAGAAAAACCCTTGAGTGGATATCTGTGTCCAAACTGTTGACTAGTACTGTACATACAGGAAATACATCAAAATCAACTCTAAGAAGATAGTTCTCAGATGAGAAGCTAGATATAAAGAGCATATAAAAGAAATCGGGTATGATAATACATACTCCTTAGGAAAAGTGATGGTTGTAGTGTTGGAGTGCCCCAGGATTGAATACTGGGACCTCTCTGATTGCCCAGTCACTCAATATGAGACTTTTACTTGTTTGTAATGCCTGTTGTTTGAATGTTTGTGTGTTTGTTTGTTTACCTGTAGAGGACAGCTGGTAGGTTGGAGGACTTCCCAGGAGCTCCTCCCTCCTTCTTGCTGGGCTTCCTCTCTTTTGGGGATTTCAGGACCGATGGGAAGTTCAGTTTCTGTCACGGAGAGAGACACGTCACACAATCAACTCATAGGTGTAGTGGAGACTTCAGAGAGAAGCAGTGAAGGACCGAAATGTCAAAGGTGTCCACAGAGAGGAGGGAGAGGGACGGAGGGATGGGGGAGAGAGAGCGATAGCGATAGCGAGAGAGAGAGTGGGAACCAATTGTTGGTCAGTAGACAGACAGACAGACAGACAGACAGACAGACAGACAGACAGACAGACAGACAGACAGACAGAGGCGGATGTGGGTCTATTTCTCCCCAGCATCTCGTTGGCTGCATGATGGCTACTGTCTGTCGCAGGTTAATTAGAAAACGTATCTGCTAGGGAGCTACTGGGGAGCTACTGGGCCACTAAACAGACAGGCTTCTTACTTGGGCAGTTCTAATCTGAGCACGCTCAGTACGCTGTCGCCCACGGCTCCCAGGGACCGGTCCTATAGGGGGACCTAAGAGAGAGGGGCCAGGGCCACAGGACCGCAGGGTGTGTGTGTGTTTGTCTGGGGTGTGTTATCTACTAATTGTGGACCACAGTCTCCTGGTGCAATAGCTCAGTGAGTAAAAAATCCCTCCACTACTGATAGAGGGAAGTCCCCTGTCAGTTAGAGTTAATATCAAAGAGATGTGTGTGTATGTGTGAAGGTATCTGCTAAAATAAGAATCGGAGACAGGGAGTGAGAACCAGCCTCAGGCCATCTGTCTGGTTCATACTGGGAGTCAGACAGGCTCTGAGGCAGTGGGGGACTGAGCGGTGAGCACACACACACTAACACAGCATAAACACACACAGCACACACACAAACGGCACCCTGGGAAGGGTCAGCTGATTGGCACGACATCAAGGAAGAGTCTCGGTGTGTGACACACACGTGCACAGCATTTCAAATGTGATGCTTTACCTCCGTGCCAAACGGAACACTGCCAGGAAATGTTAATGAAGTATCTCATTGGTTAAAAAGCTGTGACCGAGGTGTTTTTAAGTTTCACAATGTCTTCACTTTTAGAGAGTTACCTCTCTCTCTCCCTTAGGCGACAACACTGAGTCAATGTCTTGGATGAGGGCTGGGGCTGCGGTTGCGAACAGCAGTCATTTCTGGTAATGTAAGGGATGGGACGGGCAGAAGGAGGGGAAATAAAAAATGAAAAGGTATCAGATAGATGACACAAAGCAATGCGGGGACGTGACTGATGTAGCCACTTAAACCTTTCTACGTTTCTAATTACGGGATTTATGGAGGTCGTTGCAGATTCACGTCGTTCTTTCCTTCCAGTCTTTCTTCACATCCTCTAGCTGTATCGCTCCATCCATTTATCTGAAGCCCCCATCGCAGCCCGATCGCAAGCCATACTTTTAATCAAGCATCATGCATTCAGTTAGCCGCTTGCGGAGATTTCTAAAGGGCTGATTACATATGCAGTCTACGGGCAACTGTATGTTGTATTATCTAGGACTACCCCCTAACCTTAGAGAGATTGGGTGTAACCAGAGGGGTGTGTGTGTACGTGTCTTGCTATAGCATCCTGTCAGAGCACTAGCTCTCTGCAGGCCTCTCCGCCTAAGTTCTCATTCTCACCTAAACACAGCAAGAGCACAACACACACACCTCACACACACGCAAACCTCGCCCAGGCACACACACACCTCGCGCACACACACACACCTCGCACAGACACACACCTCGCGCAGACACACACCTCGCGCAGACACCTTACACACACACACCTCACACAAACCTTGTCGTTTCCAAAGTGTCATGTGAGAGAGGCTGTCTGAGACTGCGTCAGTGTCAGTGCATTACCCTGCTGCCTCCCCTCTCACAGCACAGAGCCTGTCTGGTTATTAATCTCTTCAGTGTCAGTGCATTACCCTGCTGCCTCCCCTCTCACAGCACAGAGCCTGTCTGGTTATTAATCTCTTCAGTGTCAGTACATCACCCTGCTGCCTCCCCTCTCACAGCACAGAGCCTGTCTGGTTATTAATCTCTTCAGTGTCAGTACATTACCCTGCTGCCTCCCCTCTCACAGCAGAGCCTGTCTGGTTATTAATCTCTTCAGGGTCAGTACATTACCCTGCTGCCTCCCCTCTCACAGCACAGAGCCTGTCTGGTTATTAATCTCTTCAGTGTCAGTACATTACCCTGCTGCCTCCCCTCTCACAGCAGAGCCTGTCTGGTTATTAATCTCTTCAGTGTACATTACCCTGCTGCCTCCCCTCTCACAGCAGAGCCTGTCTGGTTATTAATCTCTTCAGTGTCAGTGCATTACCCTGCTGCCTCCCCTCTCACAGCACAGAGCCTGTCTGGTTATTAATCTCTTCAGTGTCAGTACATCACCCTGCTGCCTCCCCTCTCACAGCACAGAGCCTGTCTGGTTATTAATCTCTTCAGTGTCAGTGCATTACCCTGCTGCCTCCCCTCTCACAGCACAGAGCCTGTCTGGTTATTAATCTCTTCAGTGTCAGTACATTACCCTGCTGCCTCCCCTCTCACAGCACAGAGCCTGTCTGGTTATTAATCTCTTCAGTGTCAGTGCATTACCCTGCTGCCTCCCCTCTCACAGCAGAGCCTGTCTGGTTATTAATCTCTTCAGTGTACATTACCCTGCTGCCTCCCCTCTCACAGCACAGAGCCTGTCTGGTTATTAATCTCTTCAGTGTCAGTACATTACCCTGCTGCCTCCCCTCTCACAGCAGAGCCTGTCTGGTTATTAATCTCTTCAGTGTACATTACCCTGCTGCCTCCCCTCTCACAGCACAGAGCCTGTCTGGTTATTGTGCACTGTTTCAATTTCGATCATCTTGGATTCAGTCATTTCACACACTACCTAAGTGTGAATAATGTTTCACTGGTTGTTGCCTTGGACAGAATTTCTGAATAAAATATTTTTTAAATGGCACTTCCAAACAGGCTCTGTTACTTAAAAAAGTAAAAAGGTCTCGCAGAGCAATTTCTGTAGAGCCGCATTTCGCACTCATTAAACGACCCATCACCCGTGGCGACGCACCTAGGCGATTTGGTTGCCATGGCAAGTGGGAACGTGATAGAAAGCAAGCGGACCGTGTCTAACTTCATTTAGAGTGGAGCAGAGCCAGGTCTGGTCTGCCTTTATGGCAAATGACAGGTCAATCACTTAGTGTAAATGAAAGATGTTGTTTTTTTACAGGAGCCTATTACGGGCTGCAGAATTACCCCACGGTAACTCTGTGGGTTGCTACGGCAGGTTGCTATGGCCAATCTAGATTCCTCTCAATCCCTCATCATCACCAGCTCCTGGGCATGTAGCAGGGAGACCTGTCCGGTTGGAGTTTAATCCTCGGACTTTCTAACCAACCTTTCTGTTCTGTTTCTGTTCTGCGTAGGCGTGATGAAACAACAAATGAAGGACCGGTGCTGGAGCTTGGTTTAGTGGGAGTGTTGCCAACTCAGGAATAAACATAAGAAAGAAAGATAGGAGGAGGAGAATAGCTGAGGAGGAAAGGAGGATGAGAAAGTGGACAGAGGAGGAAGAGGGAAGGAGGACAAGAGGAGGAGGAGAAAGTGATGTGATATTAACATACCTGTCCTAGGATTCCTCCCAGCATGGTCCATATGACCTGGCCCTCACTCCTCAGAACACCGTTGACATTCTGCAGGTCCTCCAGAGACTCACACAGCTACAGAAAGGGAGAGACAGACAGCTTATGTTGTGTGTGTGTGTGTGTGTGTGTGTGTGTGTGTGTGTGTGTGTGTGTGTGTGTGTGTGTGTGTGTGTGTGTGTGTGTGTGTGTGTGTGTGTGTGTGTGTGTGTGTGTGTGTGTGTGTGTGAGAGAGAGATGCACACACATACCCTTATACTCCCCCTTACATACTCATACAAAGAGAAACATCAAAGGACACATACACACACAGGTAAAAACACCTGTCATGTCTATATTTGAAGACAGACAATAGATAAGATGTGAAGCTCCTCAAAGAAAGAGATGAGAGGAGGGAAAGAGGCGAGTATTATTAACTGGATGTGAATCTCAAGTACTGTACGCTCTCTGTAACTCTGTCTCCTTCTCCCTCTTCCTCCCCCTCTCTTTCTCCATTCCTCTGTCTGTCTCCTCTCTCTTCCCCCCCTCTCTTTCTCCATCTCTCTGTAACTGTCTGTCTCCTCTCTCTTCCTCCCCCTCTCTTTCTCCATTACTCTGTCTGTCTCCTCTCTCTTCCCCCCTCTCTTTCTCCATTACTCTGTCTGTCTGCTCTCTCTCCCCCCTCTCTTTTTCCATCTCTCTGTAACTGTCTGTCTCCTCTCTCTTCCTCCCCCTCTCTTTCTCCATTACTCTGTCTGTCTCCTCTCTCCCCCCCCCTCTCTTTCTCCATCTCTCTGTAACTGTCTGTCTCCTACATTTACATTTACATTTAAGTCATTTAGCAGACGCTCTTATCCAGAGCGACTTACAAATTGGTGCATTCACCTTATGACATCCAGTGGAACAGCCACTTTACAATAGTGCATCAGATCTTTTAAGGGGGGGGGGGGGGCAGAAGGATTGCTTTATCCTAGGTATTCCTTGAAGAGGTGGGGTTTCAGGTGTCTCCGGAAGGTGGTGATTGACTCCGCTGTCCTGGCGTCGTGAGGGAGTTTGTTCCACCATTGGGGGGCCAGAGCAGCGAACAGTTTTGACTGGGCTGAGCGGGAACTGTACTTCCTCAGTGGTAGGGAGGCGAGCAGGCCAGAGGTGGATGAACGCAGTGCCCTTGTTTGGGTGTAGGGCCTGATCAGAGCCTGAAGGTACTGAGGTGCCGTTCCCCTCACAGCTCCGTAGGCAAGCACCATCTCTCTTCCTCCCCCTCTCTTTCTCCATTACTCTGTCTGTCTCCCCCCCCCCCCTCTCTTTCTCCATCTCTCTGTAACTATCTGTCTCCTCTCTCTTCCTCCCCCTCTCTTTCTCCATTACTCTGTCTGGCTCCTTCCCTCTCTATCTCCATCTCTCTCTGGGCTTTACTTAATCAGCTCTGCCAGAGGAGGTGAAAGGGAAACGTTCACTAACACCTCACATTATCTCCCAGAGATGACTGAGTCTACCCCCCCTGTCAGGGACTTTATAGCTGTATCAGTAGCTAGACTTCTAATCTTAATTATCCTTCTCCCTCTCTGTGTTTCTCCATCTCTCCCAGGGCCGCTTCTCCCTCTTTCCCTCTCTGTGTTTCTCCATCTCTCCCAGGGCCGCTTCTCCCTCTTTCCCTCTCTGTGTTTCTCCATCTCTCCCAGGGCCGCTTCTCCCTCTTTCCCTCTCTGTGTTTCTCCATCTCTCCCAGGGCCGCTTCTCCCTCTTTCCCTCTCTGTGTTTCTCCATCTCTCCCAGGGCCGCTTCTCCCTCTTTCCCTCTCTGTGTTTCTCCATCTCTCCCAGGGCCGCTTCTCCCTCTTTCCCTCTCTGTGTTTCTCCATCTCTCCCAGGGCCGCTTCTCCCTCTTTCCCTCTCTGTGTTTCTCCATCTCTCCCAGGGCCGCTTCTCCCTCTTTCCCTCTCTGTGTTTCTCCATCTCTCCCAGGGCCGCTTCTCCCTCTTTCCCTCTCTGTGTTTCTCCATCTCTCCCAGGGCCGCTTCTCCCTCTTTCCCTCTCTGTGTTTCTCCATCTCTCCCAGGGCCGCTTCTCCCTCTTTCCCTCTCTGTGTTTCTCCATCTCTCCCAGGGCCGCTTCTCCCTCTTTCCCTCTCTGTGTTTCTCCATCTCTCCCAGGGCCGCTTCTCTCTTTTCATCGCTCTCTCACTCCTTCTCTATTTTTCTCTTTCCATCTCCATGTAAGAGCAAGTCGAGCGGTGCAATTAGCAACACACACTCCATTAATAACGCCTAATACGTGTGGCAGAAAGACTGAACGCAACATTAACTCCCCTGACTTTTACTCTGCTATTTTATTCCCCTCTTCATCGGGCCTGATGGAGCGAAGCTGCCCTGCGCCACCGTACCCAGGTCACATGGGGAGGACAGATGAAAGGAGATAGATGGAGAGACAGAGAAAGAGAGAAGAGGGACACAGAGAGATTGAGGGAGAACAAGATGGATAGAGCGAGAGACAGAGATGAGAGATGGCGAGAGCTAGACGGAGGAGGAACAAGAACGCTCTTAAAATGGCATTTTTCACGGTATGTAGTAAAACAGTGGTTAACGTGTCATTGTAGGTTTATGAATGATGCACTGTCTGTGTTTCTGAAGACTAGAGGCCATGTAGTACAAAGACATAGCACAGCTTCAGTGTGAGGACTCAGAGCAACGCTACTGGAGAATCACTGGTAAACCCCTAGTGACTGGTTGATAACAATGTGGATGACCATTTTGTCCACCATCTCCCTGGCCGTGTCTACTACCACAGAGCAGTCAAGCAAGCATTTTTTCCGGTGTTTTTTACGGCTTGTACCCCTACTAACCTTGTTGTAGTCGACGTGCAGCTTCTCCTGCTCACTCTCCAGCTTGTCTTTGAGGCTCTTCTGCTCAGAGATATTGTCCTGGATCTGTACCATCTTCATGTTCCTCTCTGCATAGCAATAAGGACACCAATCAATAAACCACCATCCCAATCTATACACACACATCAATAGGACCGATCCCAATCTATCTCCATCTATATACAGGAAAAGGCACATGAGAAACAGCGTGTGCTGATCTGATGGGAGATAGCTGGGGGATGTTGTTCAAGGTTACTGGCACGCTGTGTCGTCACACAAACACGTGCGAGAGCACACACCTATCCACACTCATGCGAGCGCACACATTCACGCACAAACACACATCTGGCAATGGCATCATCATCATTCATTTTGGGGAAGAACATGTATTTTTTCCAAGGCTGCATGCTGAGAGCCTATAGAACTCTGGCACAGACTCTCAGACAGTTCACATTTAGTAACAACATGAAGTATAATCGTGTATTAGGTTGGTAATGTAAGTCTATGTAGCCATCAGTCAGATGGTTTTTGTTTCCCTGCTCACCCAGGTAATAGTTGACGAAGTCTGCAGTGAGGGCGGGCTGCTTGTGTTTCCTGCGTCCGTCCACACTGGCGCTGATGTCTGACGTGTCTACGGGGAAGATGTCCGTGCTGAAGAAGAAATAAAACAGGGCAGACCCGGGATTTGAACCGACAACTCCCTGGTTGCTGGTCCACCTCTCTAACCTCTAAGCCCCTCCCTGATGAGGGGAAAAAGGTGCAGCTCTCGCACTTCCAGTTAAAACTAATCTTTATGAATTCTAGGGGTGTGCCGAGTACAAAACGAGTATTGTAACTGATTTGGCCAATTTATGGATACGATTATGATCGGAGTATTTTTTGTAATTATCCGTGATTGGAAAAACAGTTATTTTCGGGTGCCAGCAAGCATCTTTCTCATGTCGTTCAGATAATGTCTTTGAGTCAGGCATGTGAGTAGTCTAAATAACTCAACTGGCTAGTTTGCCTGTCTGTAAAGAGAAGGGCGGGCTGAACGTTGATCCTGCTGTTCTGATTGGACAATTTCACCGGATTACTTTATTTTATATTTTAACTTTACCTCGCATGTTTTCAGTCTGATCATTTAGATTGCTGCTGCCTGCTACTATGATAAATCACATGGTGAGAACATTTGCTATCAAGCTATCAATGTGCATAATATCAAAAAATTGGGGCAAGGGTAGGGAAAAAATATGAAACATGCATATTTTGACTGAGTGACAGCAAACTTGACGGTCTGCTGCACGTTGAGGACACAGACACACACACCCCTCCGCGCACTGCTCCTAATTTGCAGTGAGAACATGCAGGGAGGTATTTTGCCAATACCTATTTAGGCATAATAAAATCCTATCACGAGTATCATCCGATCCGAATATCAACTGTCAATTTACGGATACGATTACGAATATGAGTACTGCCATGTTGGCACAACCCTAATAAATTCTACATTTGGGCTACACCACAACTATCGGTCGATCTGAACACTGTCTTTTCCCACAGACATAAATCCTCTACAGGAATGATGTCCCCCCCACGGGACGGTTAAGCTAAAGTAGGCTAATGTGATTAGCATGAGGTTGTAAGTAACATTAAAATTACCCAGGACATAGGGCAGAAAGCTTAAATTCTTGTTAATCTAACTGCACTGTCCAATTTACAGTAGCTGTTACAGTGAAATAATACCATGCTATTGTTTGAGGAGAGGGCACAATTATAAACTTGAAAATGTATAAATAAACCAATTAGGCACATTTGGGCAGTCTTGACACAACATTTTGAACAGATATGCAATGGTTCATTGGATCAGTCTAAAACTTTGCACATACACTGCTACCATCTATTGGCCAAAATCTAAATTGCGCCTGGGCTGGAATAATACATTAGGGCCTTTCTCTTGCATTTCAAAGATGATGGTATTATCTTTTACCAGATCTAATGTGTTATATTCTCCTACATTAATTTCACATTTCCACAAACTTCAAAGTGTTTCCTTTCAAATGGTATCAATAACATGCATATCCTTGCTTCAGGTACTGAGCTACAGGCAGTTAGATTTGGGTATGACATTTTAGGTGAAAATTAAAATGAAAGAGTTGGATCAATTAAGAGGTTTTAACTCCTACCTGATGCCCATGAGCTCAGCCTTCCTCATGAGTTTCCTGATGGCGGAGGCGCTGGAGGTCAGGGGTCGTGGCAGCTTTTCCCGGGGGACCCAGGCCTGGGGCCGGGTGTTACGGGACAGCTCTGCCCTGGACCGGTACTGCTGCAGCCGGGTGGTGATACGGGCCTGCCAGGGGCTCAACACAACACAAAGAAACACACACTTCATTATCTAATGACAGTTTGACCGAGTCCCAAATGGTACTCTATTCCCTATGATCCTGGTCAAAAGGAGTGCACTATATAGGGAATAGGATGCCATTTCGGACGCAGACATTACAACTTAAAACTTCCCCAGGTTGTTCCTGCTGGGTTCTCCTTCAACTCACTCCTGCCTGGCTCAGTTGGTAGAGCATGGAGCTTGCAACACCAGGGTTATGGGTTAAATTCAGTTCGGTATGAAAAAGTACCAAAATGTATGCAGTCACTACTGTAAGTCACTCTGCATAAGAGAGTCTGATAAATGATTAAAATTGTCAAATATAAATGTAAAATAAAAGTAAATAAGTAAAACATGGATAACTTACTGTCGAAGACGGTTCATTGTTCTATGTACAAGAATCAATGACACAAACACTGACAAGCATTTCTATTTATTTACATTTTGCAGTCCTAACAGCGGAGAGCCAGTGTGAGTCAGCCAGTCTTGACCTCTCACCTGTGCCTCGGGGGCCAGCTGCTTCTCTTTGTCCTGTAGAGATGCCTTGCAGTAGGACTGGAGAGCCAGGTAGTTCTTCCTCTTCCACTTCCTGTCATAGCGGTCCGCATGCTGCTTACAGTATGCAAAGAAGGGATCGGCTATGTCCTGGGGAAACACACACGTGTTCAAAACACGATCGACCACGGGTCAACATTGTTCCTTGTGTACCGTGTATGCCATGCCTTTCAGCACTACACAATTTCCCTGTGTAAAATACAGTCACTTACATCATTCAAAATAATATGTTAGATTCCGGGTTAAACATGGAACATTGTTATACTACAGACATGATCCATCAGAAGTAATACTATAGTACCTGAGGAGTGATAGAGACTGGTTTTTACATCAGAAATTAATGGTTATCTGTAGGAGACAGATGGCTTTGGAATGTGCTGGGTGGACGGGAGGCAGTTAAGGGAGTCCTATAGGTGAAACGGGTGGAGAGTTTTGGATTAGACATCAAGGGGGTTGAGGTCACCTTAAGGGAGAAGGAATGGTTTATTACCCCATCACTTTGTCTTCCTGTCGAACCATAACAGATGTTAGGGTTGGAGAGGAGGAGGAGTGCATCTAAATTGGAGTGTATATATATTTGTGTTGGTGGAAACATGTTTTGTCTAATGCAGCTGTATTGATCCTCTGGGAAGAATTAAACGTGGTTAAGCTTTCATAGTGTCTGTAAAGTGTTTTACTCTGAGAATTAGAAACTAACAAATAGTAATGGTTTCATTATTATCCGAGATCAAAATAGCATCAATGTAGTGCTCCCACAGAGTGGTGAACTGTGCTCACTGGTGAAGAAGAGTGCATCTTATTCCTACAACAGAGTATGGCGATGGGGATTTTTTTTCTCAGAAATGGTCTTCCAAATTCCAGGTAAGAAAACAGTGAACTACAATTAAAGTCTGTATTTCTTAATTATATTCAATATCCACAACAACCATACAGCTCACCTTCAAGGTCCTAAAACATGCATCTCCCCTTTTCCTCTTCCTCCTCCGTCATAGGGATAAAACACACTACAAAACCCGCCAGCCATTTCACAGGCAGGCCCCTTGCTCCCCTAGAACCGTTTAGGCTTAAGGTGTTTAGGTGGATTTTATCAGAGGCTTCACCTGTTGATAGGGGCCCTTTGCCACAGCTCACTGGATTAAGTGGATAACGATGAGTATGCACTTTCTGGTTTGGGTTTATCGGTGCGCCGGCCACCTTCATGCCGCAGAAATAAGTGAGGCGAGGCGCATATGAGCTGCACTGCAGAAGGATCCTGAATACTAACTATAACCAGACCGTTATAGTGTCAATATTATACAGACTTAGATTTGTTATTACAATTTCCATATAAGCAGGAGGTTGGTGTAGGAGCCAGGGCCGGTTTTAGAGACTGTTTTAAAGGACTACTCGTTTGGGACCAGAGGAACTTACAGTAAATTAATACGTTACTGTCTCATTGACAAACTGATCCCAGGTAAGGAAGTCAATCAATTGATCAGATGAATTAAGGCTATTGATGGGAGGTCTGGAAACTGGGATCTGATGGATATCCTGCTCTAAGAACATCCCCACCCCCGCTATGTTGTTGAAACGCATAACAGGGTCTTTAAAAACAGACTGAGATTTAATAAAATCCCACTTCTGAAACCATATGTGAGGAATTCTACAGAAACAAAAAAACAGGGTCACATGATTCATGTCCTGTTTTCTTCTCTTACCTCTTCCGCAGCTGCCTCGGAGAGAAGCCCCTCCCTCTGAGCACAGGTCACATGGAAGTAGGATCGGCACATGCCAGCATCACAACTGATACACACGCCTGTCCGGGCGAACCGGGTGTCCTCGCAGAAACTGCACTCCTGGACAAAGAGGAAGCAAAAACATTGGTCAGAAACCCCACTTATGCAATAGAGAGCTCAGAAACTGCACTCAGGTATAAAAAAGACCATAAAAGGTTCAGAAACCTTCGACAATGACTTCGCTCAGTTCAATCAAACAAACAAAGTGACCACATGGAGAAACTTGCAAATGCTTTAATTATTCTCCTCTCAAATATAGTAATACCTGTCTTCCAGCAGCAATTTATTTTCCGTTTGAAAAGGCCCTGAACCACAGCAGGAAGCCTTTTCAAGTGCTTCTAAAAATCATTCTCCTCCACAAAAGTCTTCTACTGGCTTAGTGACCCTCAAAAGGGTTCCATCTAGAATGAATGTCAGACTGACTCCACTGATTGATCAATGTGTTTAGTTGGATGTAAAGTTTGACAGTAACCAACCAAACAAGAGTCATTTTATTACTGTCTTAACGTGCTGCTCCTCATAAACCAGACTAATTCATCACAGACAACGGAAGTTTATTGTCTGTGTTGACAAAAACAGGGAGTCCAAAAATCTAAAACCCATTCCTCAGTCTTCCACTGTGATAAAGCATGTTGGAAGTAATATGGATTGATTTTTATTTTTTTTATTTTTTTGGGGGGGGGGTGGATCAGCTTAATATTGCGGAAAGAATGTTGCTTCCAATGTAATTGTCTGCATCATTTCCAATCCCCCATATTTTTTTGGGTAAATATATATATCCATTCACGTATGCATACATATACACATATATACATACACATACCTACATAGACATACATACTTTTTTTAAAGAGTATACCTTTATTATTATTCCCCGCAAACCCTGCCACCGATCCCCCAATTGGAGTAAACTGATAAACATTTCTGTTTTTACCTTCAATTTATACATCTTATACACATTTTACAGACACAGTCTACTTTCTGTTGTCCATCCAGTTTGATTTCCGCTTGTAACTGTGCTATTTCACAATAGCTCCGCACCTATACACATTTCACAGATCCCGTATGCCCTACATTGTTTATCTTGTTATTAGTCCCACCCTTCAGCTCCACTCAACCTTTCCCATCTATCTTCCAACATCATCCATTTCGGATTTTTATTTGCCATATATTTTTCAACTGTGCTGTGATGCTTCACAAAAGATTTGAATCTTCCTATTCTCATAGCTTCCACGGATTGTAAATTAAAAATAAACATTTTTGCTAAAATAATTATTATATTATTGATTGATTGACTATGGCTTTTCAAATCCCCCAGTATTGCTATCTGTAGCGTTAGTTCTACGCAAATGTTGCAATTCTTCAACCATTCCTGGACCTGTGACCAAAAACGAGCTACATGCGGACAATACCAAAATAAATGGTCTAATGACTCTGCCTCCTCACAGCAGAATCTACAGAGCTGGGAAGATTGTATCCCCCATATATATAACATTCTATTAGTTGCAAGAATTTTGTACAATAATTTAAATTGAAAAATTCGAAGTTTTGAATCCGGCGTTGTTTTGCGTATCAATTCATAAACCATGTGCCATGGAATGGGTACATCGAAAATCTCTTCCCAACTATTTTGCAATTTATATGGCACAGCTGTAAGTTTTTTGGTCCTTAAATGAAATTGGTATATGTTTTTATTTATCACACTTTTCTTTAACCATTTATGTTCTTTAATATAAGGCCGACATACAAGTTCCTTACTTTTATCCCCTTCCACCTGCCTCTTCCATTTTTGTGGTAATGCCGCAATTAATTGGTTGTAATTTTGGGTAGAGCAGACATTTCCATATGTCTGTGTTAGCTGCATGTGTGACATTACTCCACCAGTCCTATTTATGATATCATTCACAAAAATTATACCTTTTTTAAACATTTCTTCGATAAATACATTTTTTTTTATCAATTACTATATTTGAATTTAACCACAAGATTTGTTGTACTATTTGTTCCGTCCTTTCAGGTGGATTAAACTGAAATTGCAACCAACTTTCTAAGGCTTGTTTAAAAAATAAAGATATTTTGGAAATTATTTCCTTTTCAAGCAACCGAAAGTGAGCAGGTGTAATCTGAAAAGGGAAAAAGGCCCTTCTTGAACATAGGATGAGACATTCGTACCAATCTACTAGAGAACCAGTTTGGATTTAAGTATAACTTTTGTATGACTGATGCCTTTAGTGAGAGGTCTAATGCTTTAATATTTAATAATTTCTGCCCTCCGAATTCATATTCGTTATATAAATAGGCCCTTTTAATTTTATCTGGCTTGCCGTTCCAAATAAAATTGAATATTTTTTGTTCATATAATTTAAAAAGCAGGTCACTAGGTGTAGGCAAAACCATAAGCAAATAGGTAAACTGTGATATGATTAAAGAGTTAATCAGGGTGATTTTCCCACAAATAGACAGGTATTTTCCTTTCCATGGTAGCAAGATCTTATCTATTTTTGCTAACTTTCTATAAAAATTTATTGGAGTGAGATCATTTCTTTCTTTTGGGATTTGTATACCGAGTATGTCCACATCACCGTCAGACCATTTAATTGGTAAACTACATGGCAATGTAAAATGTGTATTTTTTAGTGATCCAATACGTAATATGGTACATTTATCATAATTTGGTTTTAATCCAGAGAGGATAGCAAATGTATCTAGATCCTCTAAGAGGCCGTGGAGAGTTTCTAGTTGTGGTTTTAAAAGAAAACATGAATCATCAGCGTACAATGACACCTTAGTTTTTAGGCCCTGGATTTCTAATCCCTTAATATTAATGTTTGATCTAATTTTAACAGCTAACATTTCGATGGCAATAATAAATAGATATGCTGATAGTGGACAACCTTGTTTTACTCCTCTAGATAGTTTAAAACTTTCTGAGATGTAGCCATTATTTACTATTTTACACCTAGGGTTACTATACATAATTTTTACCCATTTTATAAGAGATTCCCCAAAATTGAAATATTCTAGGCATTTATATATAAACTCCAGTCGTACTTTATCAAAAGCCTTTTCAAAATCAGCTATGAAAACCAGGCCTGGTGTCCCCGATATTTCATAGTGTTCCATTGTTTCCAGTACTTGCCTTATATTATCTCCAATGTATCGTCCATGTAAAAAACCTGTCTGATTAGGATGAATAATATCTGACAAAACTTTTTTTATTCTATGCGCCAAGCATTTTGCTAGGATTTTTGCATCACAACACTGAAGTGTAAGAGGTCTCCAATTTTTTAAATGGACTGGATCTTTATATATACCACTTGGGTCCTGTTTCAGTAATAATGATATCACACCTTCTTGTTGCGTGTCTGATAATCTATCATTTATATAGGAGTGGTTAAAACAAGCTAATAATGGTCCTTTGAGTATATCAAAAAAATGTTTGTATACTTCCACTGGTATGCCATCCAGTCCTGGAGTTTTCCCATCCTTAAAGGCCCCAATTGCATCAAGTAGTTCCTCCTCTGTAATTAGGCCTTCACATGAGTCTTTCTGTACAGATGTTAATTTTACATTATTATTAGGGAAAAAATCCATACAATTAGTTTCAGTTAGTGGAGATGGAGGAGCCTGAAACGAAAATATATTCTTAAAGTACTTTACTTCCTATTTCAAAATATCATTTGGTGAATCATGCGTGACTCCATCATTTGTAACAAGTTTTAATACGTTTTTTTTGGTAGCATTTCTATATTGACGATTGAAAAAGAATTTGGTGCATTTTTCCCCATATTCCATCCAGTTCGCTTTATTTTTGTAATATATTACACTGGATCTTTCTTGAATAAGTTCCTCCATTTCTTTTTGTTTTTCCTCTAACTTATTCTGTGCCTCTATGGTACCGTTTTTATTGTTATCTAACTGTACTGTTAGTCCTTCAATTTCCTTTGTTAATATGGACTCTTTTGATCGAAATTGCTTTTGTTTTATAGATGAGTACTGAATTGCATGGCCTCTAAAGGCACACTTAAAAGTGTCCCATACAATATGGGGATCTGCTGTACCTATGTTATGTCTAAAAAAGTCAGTTATAAATTCTTCTGTCCTAGTTCTAAACAATTTATCATCTAGTAGGCTTTGATTAAATTTCCAATATCCTCGCCCACGTGGAAATTCTGTAAGAGTAATATATATGCCAATTATGTGATGGTCCGACCGCATTCTGTCCCCTATCAAACACTTTTTAACTTTTGGTGCCAGAGAGAATGATATAAGAAAGTAGTCAAGGCGACTAGCTTGATTAAGCCTCCGCCATGTATATCTCACTAGGTCAGGGTATTTAAGTCTCCATATATCCACTAATTCCAATACATCCATGACATTCCTGATTTCCTTAAGTGCCTGAGGGTGATAGTTTGTAGTGTGATTTCCTTTCCATAGAGGTATTTAAGACCGTATTAAAATCTCCCACTATAATAATAGAGTCTAGTGTTGCTTGTAGAGTTGATACATTCTTATATATATTGTCAAAGAAGCTTGGATCATCATTATTCGGACCGTATAGGTTAATAAGCCATATATGTTTATTGTCCAATAACATATTTAAAATAATCCATCTACCTTGAGGATCTGTTTGGACAAGTTGCACATTTGGATCAAAGTTATTATTAATTAAAACCATCACCCCTTTTGAATTTCTTTGCCCATGGGAGAAATATATTTTGCCCCCCCAGTTCTTTTTCCACTAAACTTCATCTAAAACTGTCGAATGGGTTTCCTGTAAACAGTAGATATTATAATCCTTCTCTTTTAGCCAGGTAAATACTGATCGTCTTTTCTTATTATCTGCTAAGCCATTACAATTGTAACTGACTATACTTATTTCACCACTTACCATAATGAGACACACCTTTCAATTATTTTTATCAAAATATATGTTTGTAAACGTCCTATTAAAAAGTAACATAATGATTGAGTGTCTATATAGTTGTACCATGACATTTGCATCTCCACTAAGCAAACCTCCAATTGGTCCCCACTATTCCACCCGCCAAAAGCCCCCATCTCGAGTTGGGTTGTCATCCCAATGCCCGGCAGACCACCCCCGACCCCCCGCATCGCACAGCCCCGGACCGACTGGGATCCATCCTTCGAAAAGTGCACACAGCACCATCCACCGAACCGAAGCAGATCCATTGCCAAATGCATTTCCATCGCCCTCACCTCGATTTTTATTACATATTGCTGTGAATCATCCTCTATAGTCCCTAACATCTTTTACTTCTTCCTTCGCAACAGTTGTGGGATACACACATACACCCACACACATTCAGCCCTTACCCCCACACAACCATAAGCTCACCCTCTCAACAATTGCACCATCCCAGAGCCCAACTCAAGATGGGTCATGATTTACAAATGTACTTGCAGTTGCAGCTGCATGAGAAGGCCTGCAAGACCGCGCAAAAAATGAGCATAAATGTAGAGATTTATTTACCATTGTCACATCCTAGATGATGGAGGTCAAATGTACACCTTCTTCCTGAAACACCCACAATACGGTCATCCATTTTGACCATGTTCCCAAGCATCTCCATGCAGTCCGATTGGTTTCGTGCCACCAGGGCCACAATAATATACCCCCTCTCTGAATGTCCGAGTGTGACCCCCTCCCCATGGGTTACTGCAGCTAGTGTTGCCAGCACTGCCACTGCCTGGGTGGGGGCACCCCACCGGAATCCCCACCGGCTAGGTACAAGGTCGTCAAGGTTCTCATTAGCAGCTTTGAGAATTTCCTTGTTTATTATGCTCTCCCTTTAGGGGGCTTTGGCTTTGCAGGACCAACCCTGCCAAGCAGGCTCAGAATCTTGAGGGGGCAGTGCTGCTCATGGTCCCTGTCCTCATTTTGGCTGCATACAGACCGTTTACAGCATGCACATAAAACAGTTAGGGACTTCTCCTTAGTATCTGGGCCATTCATGTGGGTGTCTAGGGTATAGGGCCATGGACCGTACCATTAAAATAGGATAATAAATAATTAGATATAATTTATTTTAAAAATGTAGTTCCCCATGATAGGACAATAAATAAATAAGACGTTTAATTCATTATAAAAGTATATCCATCATTTGAACAACATTGAAAGCCCTCTCATACCCGGCCCACAGCAACACACTGGCTCTGGGATATGCAACTATTTCATTACTCACTCACTCAACTTTCCAAACATAACAAATAAAAATAAACACACACCACACCATCCACACATACTGTGCCTTCTGTTTACTTAGTTTTTATCTTCACTATGTAGAAATAGTGCTTGTGTTCAATTAGTTATATGTGAAGATTTATAGAAAAGCTATATTTTGTATTGTATTGTTACAATCAGTAACCGGGCTTGAATTGTGTTTATTTTCCTCATCTATGAGAACTTTGTAATTTTTAAAATAACCATGGAGTAATCTTTGTGTCTCTGAACAACTGGTTATCAATATATAGTTTATCCACGACGAGAGCTACTCGTTTCGCTTTTAATCTATTTTCTTTGAAAATTGGATACAGAACTTTGCACCGTTCTGCAATTTCTTTCGGAAACTGATCATTCATGCCAATTTTGGTCCCAGCAAGTCTTTTACCCAGGCTTTTAACCATTATTTTATCTTTAAATGAAGCAAATTTGGCAACGATTGGGCGTTCGTACCTCTGCCCTCTCTGTCCGAGGCGGTGTACACGTTCAAGTTGGATCTTATCGATAACTTCGCGTGGAATCTGAAGCGCTGCAAAAAGGAACTCTCTAACTACAGATTCAGGAACCTCTCCTTCTTTCTCTTGGATACCTGTAAGTACCAAATTCTCTCTCATGGATCTAGTTTGTATGTCCAGTAAGCATTCTTTCAGAACGTTGTTCTCCTTTTTAAATTCATTCATTTCGGTTTCAATCTTATTGACCGTCCCTTTTAGCGCGTGTTTCCTTCTCCAAAGTTGCAGCTTTTTCATCACTCATCTCTAGGCTTGCCTTCAACTGTTTTATATCTTTACTAACTAATTCAAGTATACCCAGTTTGTCATTTATTGATTTTAACAGATCGGTTTCGACCTTTACCATTGCTGGTGTTGAGAATATTAGATCATCCGTGTCGGTTGAGGAGTCACGTTTTCGTTTTTGATTCGGTTCCCCTGTCTTATTCTCCGTCATGTTTGGGTGTTGCTTGTTTTCGTAATATTTGTCGATAAATGTTTCTAGTCTTAGGATTTGTTTTGTGTTATTATCCAGATTGAAGGTTATCACCCACCAGATTATTTAGTGCTAATATTTTAGTCTAATTTAGCAGATATTTCGAATATTATGTTTCATCTTGAGGTGCTCTACATAACTTCGTTCAGTCCGCCATTACCTTTACGTCCGCCGTCTCGTACAGGATCATTTTATCACTGTCTTAACGTGCTGCTCCTCATAAACCAGACTAATTCATCACAGACAACGGAAGTTTATTGTCTGTGTTGACAAAAACAGGGAGTCCAAAAATCTAAAACCCATTCCTCAGTCTTCCACTGTGATAAAGCATGTTGGAAGTAATATGGATTGATTTTGTTCCACACGATTTACATCATCTTTATTATTTGAAACATTTAAAAACATGTCATTTGTACTTGCCTTGGCCCCATACTTGGAGTAATTCATCTCTGTGAGAGTCACTGGTCGTAGTTTATCAATGTCCCCAAACGCTACTCCAGGGACGTAGAGAGCACAAACCACATGGACCCATCTAGAAAATACACATGAAAGAAACAAGGATACATTAGCAAAGGCGCTATTTGAAGCATGTGCCTACTACACCTTCTCATTCAAGGGTTTTTCTTAGTTTTTACTATTTTCTACATTGTAGAATAATAGTGAAGATATCAAAACTATGAAATAACACATATGGAATCATGTAATAACCAAAAAGTGTTAAACAAATTCTTCAAATATAGCCACCCCTTGCATTGACGACAGCTTTGCATACTCTTGGCATTGTCTCAACCAGCTTCACGAGGTAATCACCTGGAATGCATTTCAATTAACAGGTGTGCCTTGTTAACAGTTAATTTGTGGAATTGCTTTCCTTCTTAATGCTTTTGAGCCAATCAGTTGTGTTGTGACAAGGTAGGGGTGGTAAACAGAAGATAGCCCTATTTGGTAAAAGACCACATTATAAGTCCATATTATAGCAAGAACAGTTCAAATAAGCAAAAGAGAAACGGTAGTCCATCATTACTTTAAGACATGAAGGTCAGTCAAAATGGAACATTTCAAGAACTTTGAAAGTTTCTTCAAGTGCAAAAACAATCAAGAACTATGATGAAACTGGCTCTCATGAGGAACGCCACAGGAAAGGAAGACCCAGAGTTACCTCTGCTGCAGAGGATAAGTTCATTAGAGTTAACTGCACCTCATATTGCAGCCCAAATAAATGCTTCACAGAGTTCAAGTAACAAACACATCTCAACATCAGCTGTTCAGATGAGACTACGTGAATCAGGCCTTCATGGTCAAATTGCTGCAAAGAAACCACTACTAAAGGACACTAATAAGAAGGAGACTTGCTTGGGCCAAGAAACACGAGCAATGGACATTAGACCGGTGGAAATCTGTCCTTTTGACTGATTTGCCATGTCTTTGTGAGATGTTGAGTAGGAAAACAGATGATCTTTGCATGTGTGGTTCTCACCGTGAAGCATGAAGGTGGTGGTGTGATGGTGCTTTTCTGGTGACACTGTCTGTGATTATTTAAAATTCAAGGAACAATTAACCAGCATGGCTACCACAGCATTCTGCAGTGATAAGCTATCCCTTCTGGTTTGTGTCCATGAGACTATCATTTGTTTTTCAACAGGACAATGACCCAAAACATACCTCCAGGCTCTGTAAGGGCTATTTGACCATGAATTTGACAATTACCTGACCTCAACCCAACTGAGATGGTTTGGGATGAGTTGGATCGCAGAGTGAAGGAAAAGCAGCCAACAAGTGTTTAGCATTTGTGGGAACTCCTGTTGCAAAACTGTTGGAAAAGCATTCCTCGTGAAGCTGGTTGAGAGAATGTCAAGGGTGTGCAAAGCCGTCATCAAGACAAAGGGTGGCTACTTATTTTGACTTGTTTAACACTTCTTTGGTTACTACATGATTTCATACGTTTTATTTCATAGTTTTGATGTCTTTAATATTATTCTACAATGTAGAAAATAGTAAAAATAAAGAAAAACCCTTGAATGAGTAGGTCTGTCCAAACTTTTGACTGGTACTGTATATATAAAAAAATTTGCCGGACGTAACATATAATATGAAATGGATGACATTGTACACTACTGGCTGAAATTATACAAAACCTTTGTAACGCATATTTAAGTTATACAAGTAAATGTGTGCTGACAAAGCTCTATTAAATTAGGTACTGCAAAATGTAAATATTGCAAAATATGAAAACTTCACTCAAATAATTAACATAAATTAATCACTTAAACAGCTTTTAAAACTTCAGTAGTTGATTTCAGCAGCCCAAGCCACACTCTCTGACTGAGCATCAGTTTGGTGTGACACATTTTCACATGCAGACTTTGGGGACGAGAATCCGAAGTCCAATATAAAGATATCCATCTCCAGCAAGCAAGCGAGCGCTCCACAGTTTAATTTGCTGTGTTTTTCATGCTCTAGTGAAGTAGTAAATTCGGGTGCAGGCTGGCTGAGGAGCCTTATCAGCGACAGCGTGGCTGGAGTCTCCACGCTTCACATAACACACTTTCTCTCTCTCTATCCCTCACTGTCTCTCCTCTCTTTTTCTCCCCCCTCCTATCTTTCTCTCCTTCCCTCACTTGCCTTCTTTCCCTCTCTCCATTCCCTACCCTTCTCTCTTTTTCTTCCCCTCACCCTCCCTCTCATTCTCTCTCTCCCGGTCTTCCCTCTATTCTCTTTCCCTCTCTCCACCTGCTATACTTTCTCCAAAGCTGAATGCATGCACAATTTAAATGGAGAGAGGCTTTAGGTCACCTACAGTGAATTACCATTAACGGCCAACTACTTTTGTTGATGTGGTTGAAGGCAATTCCTATAGTGTAGGCAATTCCTATAGTGTAGACAATTCCTATAGTGTAGGCAATTCCTAGTGTGTAGGCAATTCCTAGTGCGTAGGCAATTCCTAGTGTGTTCATTGCAATTTCAAGAGTGTGCGTGATTGGTCCAATGTAAATCCCCCAAAAGAGCAAATTAAATCATGTGAAAAATCATAAAATCAGTGTGTAGAATCATGGCCCACCTCCCAGCGTCAGTCTCTTTGAAGATCCCGTCCTGATTGGGGCAGAGCTCACAGCTGGGCGTGACTCCGTTCTTGCAGGCATCACAGAACCACGGTTCCGTGGAGTTCTCCGAGGCAGAACTCATGATGGAATCACTCTCCCCGTCCACTCCATAGCAACCTGGAACACATGTAGAACGTCTGTCAGTCACATCGTCAGAGGTGCTTTCAATAATGCTGATTGGTAGCTGACAACAGTTAACATATTCCATTAGCTTTTACGTTTGCCGCGAACATTGAATGACTAATTATCATGCATCTATCATGCAATAGCTCTATCAGAGTAAGGGTTGCAGAATCCATTACATTGTCTAACAACAAGGTGGTGGATCCTCTTAAAAGGTGTGAAGGCTGAGTCACACCTAGGACCGAGAAGACCAGAGAACAGTGCCCTGACAAGCACACAACGTGTCAACTTTCTGTTTACTTGTTTCCCCTAAAACCTCCAGAGAGCTTTCAATCTACTCTAAAACTTTATACTCCAGCGTTCTAAGAGGGAATATTTGATCATATTGTCGAGGCCTCAGACTAAGAGAGAGAGAAGCCACACGCAAAGCACGTTAATATTTTTTACAGGGTTGCCAAAACAATTACTTTCGTTGATGCGGTTTCTATGGCTGCTATTACACTGGCCAAACGTGGTCCGCGCTACAAATGAGGGCAGCAATCAGCCTCTCTGCCTTCCATTGGAGAGATAACACACTGGCTCCTAATTCAGTCACCCAGCCTCCAGGCTCTCTGAGCGATGGGAGACTCACAAATCAAACTCTCAATGTTGTACATGCTCTGCATGCTTGTCACTCTGGACCACACTCGGGAATCAGTCGAGTCTGACGACCAACCGACGGCAAACATTGAGAAGCCACACCAGACGGCAATGTTTATTCAGTTGTATGTTGTTTTTTCTCTCAGTGCATACATGTCCTCTATATGTGCGCTCTGATTTTGACCATTTCCATCACGGTGAACAGATATGTTAGAGTGGCTTGAAAACGATGTTTGTCTGTGTGGAAAATAGGCGGGTTAAATAGGGTACTGCCGTATCCAGGTTGTCATTGTAAATAATAGTTTGTTCTTAATTAACTGACTTGCCTAGTTAAATAAAGGTTACATTTACAGCTGGTTTATTTATGACCTGTTCAGGAAGTCCAAGTCAGAATTACATCAATCAAGTCAGGATCACATCAATCAAGTCCTGATTATTTCAATAGGGCAATTAGTACACAGCTGGAGCTTCATCCTGACCTCCAAACCACGATCTCTGCCTCACATTTAACTACAACAAACTACAATAAATGTCCTTTCTCAATGATTCCCCCCACAGTATGTAGGCAAGGGCAAGAGGCTAAGTCCCCAGGTGCTCCAATATAGCTCAAGGTTTATTTTCTTTAAAAAAAAAAGATATTACTGAAAATACTGCTGGCAACAGTTGGGTGCTTAATAGTGATTGGTGCTTTGAACCAAGGGAACCGGGAGCTGTGAACGATCACCACGCTGGTTTTACCGGCTTACGGCTGAACCGTCGCCGCAAATCTCCGATGTTCCTTTTGAACCGAGATACAAAGCTGGAAGCACTAAGCCATGGGGTGCTGGCTAATGTGAGCTAAGCTGACCAAAAGTGATGACTACGGGGTAGCTTCATAATCCTCCAAGTGAAGATTATCCTTGTCACAAATGACGAGCTTGGCAGTTAAAGAGGTTATAGGGGGTAGGGTATAGTGTTGACTAAATCAAGAGAAGAAGAAGTCATTTGAATTGTATTACGGTTTTATAGTGAATGAAGGTCTGACTGGGTATATGGTGCTGCTGAGGAAGGAAGGACGCGGTCGTGCTTACAAGACATTAGGTGTTAACATTTAAGTGTGAATATGAGTGTGTGTGTGGTTCTGAATCTCCATCTGTTCTAATATGAAGATGAGTGTTTTTCTTTTCCCCAGGATCAAACTAATAGGCACACATCATATTGGTGAGAGAGTAATCAGTTATTTTGACAGTGCATAGATGGGTTCCTATTTTCATGTTGGCAGCGATGTCACACTAATCATCTCTTTACGGTTCTCAACACACCCAACATAATGTCCATCTCTGCCTCCTCCTGAAAGTGAGGTGGAGAGAGTACACCTACACACCTGTCAGAGCAGCGCCATTGAATTCAGTTCATTGTTATCGATGCTGCTTCAGTGTTACCTGTTCCATCATTACATCTCATTTAGATTTCAGACACAAATGATTTCAGATGGAAGTCGAACAAATCAATATTGTTTGAATATTTGGAGAAATGTACATAATAGCTGTCTCTTCATACATGCAGTTAAATAATTGTTTAATCAATTCAATAAACTAATATCCTGTGTAAAAACAACTCAATAAACTAATATCCTGTGTAAAAACAACTCAATAAACTAATATCCTGTGTAAAAACAACTCAATAAACTAATATCCCGTGTAAAAACAGGTCTGAAAAGAGGTTTTAGTCAAATGTCCTATATTCTAATCTCTATCTCCAGTTTCATCTATTCACTCTGTGGCTACCTGTCAAAATATTTTCTTTTCTCCCCCCCAGAAATAAAAACTCCAACATCCAGCGTTTTCAAGATGGATGCTCTTAGATTCGTTCAATTCAATTTCTCCCTCAATGGTAACACTTTCGATTCCAAGATTAAGTGGACCTATTCAAAAGCACTCATATAAGCAGAGCCGATGTGCAGAATGAGGCATGACAACACCCACACACACAGAGCCCAGATCTCACTAAATAACACCAATTACATATGATGTAATTGACGGTTTTCATGACAGATGTGTGTGTGTTTTCAGATGGAATGAGCAGAAAACAACTGCCAGCTGTCTTCCTCTAAATCACCAGCACTGAATTAAAACTCCATATTAAGATGGAGAACAATCTCTCAAAACATGACTTTATTCTGCTCCTTTTTAAAAACAATGCAATCATTCTCATGGCCAGTATACCATAGAATAAATCATTTCCTCGTTATGGGGGAGAAAAACCACAAGGCTGCTACGGCTTGATAGCGTGTTCATTTCAATTCGACTTTCTAAACCTGTTTTGAAAGGAAGACAGAGAGAGGGAGAGCGAAAGACAGAGAGGGAGAGAAAGAGTGGAGTAATTCAATAATAAGTATAATTCAATGTTCTCGTCTGACAAAGGCCTGATAATGGATTACAACGCTATTTCTAAAATGAAAATGAACTGTCAATAAGCAGCTTCACAATGCTTTGTTTTCTTCTATGGGTCCCATTCATTCATTCATCTGCACTTCTCCTCTAGGTTTGAATTCATCTGCAAACACTGGATATAAACACAATACCAGCTTAATGTGTTGTGGATCACTGTGATATTTACTATGAATTTGAGAGTGGTTAGGCCACATTTCTCCAGCCTCATTATAGAAAATCAAGTGGCAGGGCTGGCGTTTTGTCATTATTTTATTAAGGCGTGGGCCTTTAAATGCATTTCAGGGGCTTCGGGAGCTGCCCTTGTGGCACTAAGGTTTCTGCAGTTAGTTGAAACAGCATGAGGGAAAACATGGTTTTTAACCTTGAGCTGAGCTCTTAACCCACATGAATGTGATAATTACCCTGGTGTATAACAGGAGATACGGAGGATGTACAGAAGGCATCTCACTGCCATGGATAAGGCCATATGTCTGCTAAGCACTTCCTGAACCTCATCTAAGGCAAGGCTGCCTTCAAAATGGCACAGAGGAACAACAAGACCGGGTATTGACAATGCTAAAGCTACTAGGCCTATACTTCAAACAGTACGAAGGGTAGGTTCTTTACAGTTCTGTAACAGACTAAACGATGTCATATGAAATGGACCACGAGTTGAATGTAATGCAATACAAAGGGAACGAGGTGCCATTTCAGACGCAGCCATACACTAGCACCCTTACAGTGAAGGGGGATAGAAGGAAACAGTGTATGATTTGTGCCTGTGTCATCTGCTGGTACTACAGTATGACACACGCCAGACCAGTTAGTCACACATTGGCGTTGTCCATCGCAGCGACAACAAAAAACAGCCCTCCTAAACATAGTTTCCTACTGAATATGCATTTAAACAAATGAGCCCAAACAGTAGCGCCTAAATGAATTAAGCACATTTGAGAAAATAATTAACTTTACGGTCCAGAACTCGTTAGGGAGCCGAGTGAAATCAATAGCACAGGGATTTAATTGGTGGTAGAATGATGTATGTCCCAAATGGCACCCTATTCCTTATTAGTGCACTACTTTTGACCAGAGCCCTATGTAGGGAATAGGGTGCCATTTGGGATGCAAGCAAGGTCTATTAATGACAATGTCATGTTCTTATATTAGGGGAGAGCATTTTAACAGCCACACTGGATACCAGCACACTGCTGAAACAGGAAAACTGCAAAACAAAAATGACTAGAAATTGTAAAGGGACATAAAAACAATCAAGAAGTGACTGTCTTCTCTACTGAAAAGCTAGAAGGAGCATTTATGCTTGAGAGAAAGAAAGAGACACAGAGAGAGAGACAGAGAGAGAGACAGAGACAGGGAGAAAGAATCCAAGCTTTTTTTAATGGTGATGCAGTTAATGATGTCTGTGATCATTCAACACACAGAGATACACACTAGCCCATGCTAATCAAAAGCAGCTAGTCTGCAGGTTCCAGGGCTGTGACAGCCAGTTGTCCATACAGACACAGCCTGTATCTATCTGAGCCTCTGCTGTGCTCACCAAGGCTTTTGAACTTTCTCCCCCTCCCTCTCTGCACTGGACTTCCTGCATCTTCTCCTTTCATCCATCGTTCCTTTCCTCTGGTCCAAGGAGGAGAGTGTCTGTCTGAACGAGGGAATGTGTAGTGCTCCGGAAAGGAGAACAAAGAGTTCTGGAGTCAAGCAGAGAGACGAGGTGGTCGGACGACTCAACCAAGCTGCAGATAATGACAGCTCATCTCTCATCTCTTCCTCACGATCACTCCCTCGTTTTCTCTCTCCCCTTCCTGTTACAATCCCTTGTTCTCCCTCCACCCTCACTCTCTTATTTTCTCAGAATAGTGAGTCAGGGACATCATAAAGAGCACTGTGCCTCTAAAGCCCAGAGGAGGATGGAGGATAACCCAGCACCTTTTGACCCCAAAACTATGAGCTAAACATGAGCTAGTTGGAGCCAAAAAGGCTAACAGAACAATCCATGCATAGCTTTAGCATCCAGCATCCTCTCCTCCTCCCACTACAGTTGAAACTCCTGAGTTGGCAAAACGCCAGCTCACGCTCTTCTCATCAGTGTGGGTAGGGCACTGGGCACAGAATCTGTAGAAAGGCCCTGGCTATTCCTCAGTTTCCCATTTCATGCCAGCATTATCCCATGCATATGACAGGTTCTGCCTTGACGTGTGTGTGTGTGTGTGTGTGTGTGTGTGTGTGTGTGTGTGTGTGTGTGTGTGTGTGTGTGTGTGTGTGTGTGTGTGTGTGTGTGTGTGTGTGTGTGTGTGTGTGTGTGTGTGTGTGTGTGTGTGTGTGTGTGTGTGTGTGTGTGTGTGTGGGGGGGGTCAACTTTCTGAGCTGCTGCGCAGAGCTGCAGGTGGGCAGTTGTGACATGGAGGCAACCGTGTGGGCCAACCATCTCCTGAATTAACCAACCTCCCTCTCCGTCAGGGTGCCTGGCACTGTGGTGCTGCTGGCTCTCGAGTGGGGGGGCCTGTGTGTGTCTCTAAGAAATGGCTTGCGAGGGAGGGGCAGTGCTCAGTATGGAACAGCTGTCTGTTCAGTCAGGGGGTGGCCACAACACTCCTACCTGCCAGCCTCTCTCCACCACGGGAGGAGAAAATGCCTCAGTGAGGCTAATGAAGGAGAAAGAGTTCCTACTTGTCACTTTCTTGCTCTTCTACAGTCCTCCAACCTCTATGCATGTCTTACTGTGCCTTTTCTACAGTCCTCCCACTCCCTTTATCTCTCTCTTTCAAAACGTGCATCCTCTCCATCTCTCATTGCAACAGAAAGAAAAGGAAAGCTTGTAATACAAGCCGTTTTCCTGATGCGTGCAATTCTGATGAAATACATGTCATAATACCTGGAGAGAGTCTGCTTGGTGGTTGGCATCAACTGTAATTGAGCAAGACATTAGAAATAAATGGAACCAAATAATTAGATGCTGCATGTTAGTAAAAGCAAAAAAACATTTGTAGTCTTACATTTTCTTATGGAGCACAACTTGTTCTGTGGCACTGTCGAATAGTAGAACAAGAATATGCAGTGTTTGACCAAGCACCTATTAACACAGGGAGGGAGAGATAAGTGTGTGTCTATGTGTGAGGTGTGTGTTGTGTTGGGCGGAGAGAGAGCGTGGGGGGGCACTTGAAAGACCCTCTGATTTAGTGCTGCCAATGGCCATGGCGTGTGCGTGCCAGCATGTGTGCCTGCATGCATTCCATTTGTAGGTGCTTTAAAATCAGTAAAACATCTGCAAATAAATAAATAAATAAAGTGATCGTAATTGAAAATTAGCGCTGTCACATTGATTCAGTGGTGTGCATGGGCAGCGTTACCACGCCTGTCCAGAGGAGAAGGCCACATCTAACAGACGATTTAAGGAGCCATTGATTTTGTTTCCAACCAGTCAGAGGGAGACACAATGAGCTAATAATGCTAGATGAAGAGGAAGAGGGTTAGTCTGTTAGTTCCCCAGCCAGGGCTGTATGGGGAGAACGCACTTCTGGTTTGCTGGTTTCCCTGCTATGTTTATGTGTGGGGTGGACAGTGAAGTGGTGATTATTTAGTGTTTGTTTCTGGTTGTGGGTATATGGAACATGCAACCAAAACCCAACCTGGCACCCAAACACCGGCTCATTTTTAAATCTCTGCCTTACAGAAAAAACACAAACCTTCTGACCCAAACCTGAACAGCTACCAAGGTAGTACTGGCCCTTCTGAACAGCTGTGTTTCTGACCTGTGCTTACCGTAGAAGTAAAATAGGAAAAGGCTACATATCTCTTACCTTCGTGTACGGTCACACCACAGTTGTCACACTGGATGATCTCGTCAGCGTCCTCGCTGTTGTCTCCCAGACACACGCAGCAGATCAGAATGTGTTCCATCCTCTGGGCCGCCACGCTCCACGTCTGGGCACGCTCCAGTAGGGCATCCTGGGTAGACAGGAAGTGGGAGACAGTAAAGTTTCAGTAAAACCATTATCAATGCACCCTTATACACTATATTGCGGCTGTTGTACACATGTTCTGTTTTTAACTAGGTGGAATGTATAGGTCTCTAAAATGTCTTAATCTCCGTGTTAGAATGTAATACACTGTTACATGTGATTCTAATATGTTTGTATACAACGGACCGTAAAAAATTAAGTTTCCAGCCTCTGCAAACAAAGTTCCTCCAAGTCCTAAATCTAAAGCCTATCACAATCTCCCCTCTCATCTGACCACAGATCGTTATTGATAGACAGTAGTAGGCTAAATCTCATTCACACGGATGGACTCTAAGCTAAGTGGATTAGCCTAACACAAAGCTGTATCGCTCTAGCAGTCTCTGTGGTTCTCTCACCAATCTCCTCATTGGATTATATGATAACTCTGTGGCACATAGCAACATAGTGTTGGGCTGGCTAACACACTGGATCCAATGAAGGGATCAGAGAGTTATATAAACTTCTCTAACAACGTTCACGACTACATGATACGCCTAAATGCTGAGGGCGTGAGGCAGTTTGCGAACAACAAAGTGTGATACAGAGGACATAAAGTTGTGTTTACCTTGTTGCTCTTTCCCTGTGACATGCTGTCATTGGTCAGCTCCTTGTCAAACACACTGCTGTTTATCACTTTCTTCTTGGGTTTCTTCACCTCTTTATCACCGTCGATACTGCTCCCTTCTTCCTTCTCATCTTCATCATCACCACCATCGTCATCCTCATTGTCATCATCATCATCACTACCGCTCCCTCTGTCGTCATCTTCCTCCTCCTCTCCCTCGCTTCCTCCTCTCTGAGCGGCCGCCGTCTTGGCTTTCTTCTTGCCGGAGGTGGGCCTCCAGTCGTTGTCGTCTTCGCTGTCGTAGTCGTCCATCTCGTTGAGCTCTTCCACGGTGGTAAAGTCCAGCATGGGGCGTTTACGACGCAGGTTCCACTTCTTGGGCTCCTGTGTGGCGGCCGTCCTCCGCATTACCACTACTGCATTACCACTACCCACATTACCACGACCTGGATCAAGGTTCAAGGGTTTCTATTTTTCACGTTTATAAAAATATTATTATTTCAAAACATGAATGTAACAAAAACATTTTAAAACATAGCCTACCTGTGCCACTCCCGCTTCCTCCACTCCCAGCCTCTGTGTCCGAGGCCTTCTCCTCTCTCCGCCGTCGGCCCCTGGGCACCCCTGATTGAGCAGGGTCTTTAGTGGTGGTGGTGCTAGTGTCAGAGGATGGCTGCTCCTCCTTGGTCCTCTCCTCTTCCTCTGTGGGGGTGTCGCCGCCTGTCAGCTCCTTGGTCTGTTCCTCACCGTCCGTTGCAGAGCCAATGTTGTACGAGTTGCTATCGTTGTCAGAGTCCTCAGCAACACTCTCCTCCTTGGACCCCTCCTCATCACTCCCAATGGCACTACCCTCTGACCCTAGAACAGAGGAGAGAAGGACAGAGGGAATGTTCAACATGGAGTATGAATGACGGCATGTTCAACATGAAGTATGAATGAGGGTATGTTCAACATGGAGTATGAATGACGGCATGTTCAACATGAAGTATGAATGAGGGTATGTTCAACATGGAGTATGAATGACGGCATGTTCAACATGAAGTATGAATGAGGGTATGTTCAACATGGAGTATGAATGAGGGTATGTTCAACATGGAGTATGAATGAGGGTATGTTCAACATGGAGTATGAATGAAAGCATGTCTGCTGTCTTAATCTCTTGTTTGTATTAAGACACTTTAAATATAGATGAACATGATCAAATCATGTTGCTAAGTGATAAAAACAAAGTTGAATTCAGCTCTCTAACGATATATCATGTAGTCTAATCTGCAATGCAGATTAGCAATGCAGATTAACAAGAGCTGTTGGATTTCAAAGTGTCAGGTGACAGGTCCAGAGTCCAACACTTCAAAACCACAGAGCCCAGGAGGTTCACGGTACTGTAGAATCTCATTATCAGCTTCTGGCCTCAGTGTGTGTGTTTCAGATAGGGTGGATGAAGACCTCAGGGCCAACAGAGTGATAAATCCAGCCCAGGCAGAGTGGCAGGCCCAAGATCGCCTGGCCACAGCCTCTCTAGATCATACCGAGTCAGTGAGAAACACCGCTCTACAAGGTCACTACAAGACACAGACAAGCAGGTGTCATTTAAAGCTATTCAAGCCACAGCTAAATAGAGCCTTCATGACTATGAGTAGTCCATGATGGCCAACTTCTAAAAGGATACACAAGCAAATAGCAACAAACAACAATAGAAATCCTTGCCTTGCTTTTGGGTACATTTCAAGTTGGTTTGAATAATTAATTCTGAGCTCCATCTTTCTCCTCTCCAGTTCTATCTGAACTGACAGAAGAACATAACAGGAATGAACTGAGTGTGTGGGGGAAGAAAGGGTGTAATTTACAGGGGGAGTGGATGGAAGAGGACCCCCACTGCGGTTTAGTTACCTGAGGCATCTGCATCTCCCACTTCGAAATCACTGTCGTCTGAGCTGTCATAATCTAAGGCGTCCAGCAGAGAGGCAGCCAAAGGCTTCACCTGCCTGCGCTTCGACTCACGGTCCACTGGGAAGAGGAGAAGAACAGAGAAGATTCAGTGCCATGGTAGAGAAGAGCTGGGAAGAGGAGAAGAACAGAGAAGATTCAGTGCCATGGTAGAGAAGTACCACCACCTTCATCGTTAAAGCCAGGCCTTTTAATGTACTGAGTGTTGCAAGTATAAATCATGATTACAAATCAACAAACCAAATCAACAATGAATTGCATTTTGCTGCAAATTTTCATCTGCCATTGCCTTCCTTTGTTATTTTATACTGATCAAAAGTCATGTTGCAGTAATTGCCATGATCTCGGTATCAGACATATAATATGAATATAGGCTAGCCTATGCAAGCAGGTGTCGTGGTGTTGATAATCATAGCAATGCACATAACTAACTAGTCACAATGATAGTGGCTGTGGTGGTTGAGACAAGAGTAAAGTACATGTTGCTATGCAGGCATCACAGCTTGACCTGCAGGGATATGGCTAGCTAAACTAGCTAGCTAGCTGGCTAGCATTATCCATTCAATTATGGGAACAATGCTAGCAATGCTAACTAACGTTAGCTGGCTTTCGGGACCACACGTTTTGACAAATAATGGAAATACATAGCTATTAGTTACAACTGTAACATTAGAGGAATTGCTCGTCCAGTAACAATGTTGCTAACATTAGCTAGCTCAGTAGATAACTATTGTTTACAAATTGGCTAGTTAGCTAAACAGCATTCAACTGTCAGACTAGCTAGACGGCTAGACAGCTAGCTAGCAATGACTCGACCCGCTAGTAGTATTTATTCCATTATCTTCAGAAAATAAAACAAATTGTGTGCTCCTCTGCATAAAAGCATACTACTTTCTTTTGTCAATTATTCCTTATATTGAAAATATCACTCACTTTATCCGTTTTCTCGTTTTTACTTGATTGAACAATGGCACAAAGAACGCCTCCTCAAAACATGTTATGTGCACAACGTTAGCCACAAGAAGTGGTGACGTTCCGCACAAAGTGATGTTGTAACCATGGTAACCGTCGAACGGTGTCTGATTATGAAGAAAGTTTGTGTAAATTATCGAGGATGGAGTATGATGAGATAACACAAATGATAGTTTTTTTTTAAAATGGCATTTGACCCAGATAATGACATGACATAAGCCCATGACCCTCAATAGTCATGAAAAAATATGTTCAACATTGTAGGCAGTATTTTCTTTGACAGGATCAAATACACCTCTGAGTCCCAGTGATGTTACTGTAAGCCAAAGTCCTGCCAATATGTCACATTGGCACCAGAATTCTGTCTGTCAAAACCAGATCTGATAGAACCAAAACCAACATATCTTTATCTGGGTTAAGCAGAATGTTGTGGGGAAACAAATACTACAACTCCCATGTACCCTCTTCTTCACTAACCTTATTAACTGACATTCATATTAACTTCTGAATGATTATTTCTGAGTTGATGGTGAGTAGGTAGAGAAACACCTCTCTGAGCAAGTCTTCCTGAAGGCTTTTCTTTTTATGTTGATGTACCATATATGACTGTGTTGGTGATGGTTAGTTAGATGCATATTATACTAAACAAAAATATAAACACAACATGGGACAATTTCAAAGATTTTACTGAGTTACAGTTCATAAAAGGAAATCAGTCAATTAAAATAAATGTATTAGGCCCTAATCTATGGATTTCACATAACTGAGAATACAGATATGCCTCTGCTGGTCAAAGATACCTTTAAAAAAGTAGGGGCGTGGATCAGAAAACCAGTCAGTATCTGGTGTGACCACCATTTTCCACATGCAGCGCGACACACCTTCGCATAGAGTTGATCAGGCTGTTGATTGTGGCCTGTGGAATGTTGTCCCACTCCTCTTCAATGGCTGTGAGAAGTTGCTGGATATTGGCAGTAACTGAAACACGCTGTCGACACGTCGATCCAGAGCATCCCAAATATGCTCAATGGGTGACATGTCTGGTGAGTACACAGGCCATGGAAGAACTGGGATATTTTCAGCTTGCAGGAATTGTGTACAGAACCTTGCGACATGGTATAACGATACAGACCCAGATGCAGACACGGGAGCCAGATGGTTCGAGTCTCTGATATTTATTATAATCCTACCATACCCTTATCTGTAGACAGGCAAAATATCTTAAACAGGTCGGAGTCCAGCAGATACAGAATGGCAGGCAAGCTCGAGGTCAGGGCAGGCAGAATGGTCAGGCAGGCGGGCTCAGAGTCAGGGCAGGCAAGGGTCAAAACTGGAAGGACTAGAAAAATGTCAATAAGGAAAAAGCAAGAGCACAGAAAACCACACTGGTTGACTTGACAAGACAAGACGAACTGGCAATAGACAAACAGAGAACACAGGAATGAATACCCAGAGACTATTGGGGAAAAGAGTTGACACCTGGAGATGGGTGGAGACAATCACAAAGACAGGTGACACATGCGACCGTGCATTATTATTTCATGCTGAAAAATGAGGTGATGGCGACGGATGAATGGCACGACAATGGGCCTCAGGATCTTGTCATGGTATCTCTGTGCATTCAAATGGCCATTGATAAAATACAATTGTGTTCATTGTCCATAGCTTATGCCTGCCCATACCATGACCCCACTGCCACCATGAGGTACTTTGTTCACAACGTTGACATCAGCAAACCGCCTGCCCACACAACGGCATACACGTGGTCTGCGTTTATGATGCCGGTTGGACGTACTGCCAAATTCTCTAAAACAACGTTGAAGGCAGCATACAGTAGAGAAAATAGCATTCAATTCTCTGACATTCCTGCAGTCAGCATGCCATTTGCACACTCCCTCAAATTTATTTTTCATTTGTTTGTCTTTTTTTTGCGTGGTAGATCAGCTTTAATTTTGCAGATATATTGTGACTTCCATCAATGTAATTGTCTGCATCATTTCCAATCCACCATACATATTTTTGTAAATATATACAGTATATTCATACAAATATATATAAATATTTTTTATTTCCTTTATTATTTCCCCTAACCCTAATATCCCTCCGCTAAATGGAGTAAACTAATGGACAACAACTCTTATGGTTCTACTTCCAGCTTATAAACACTATATATATTTTACAGACACAATATAGTTTACAATAGTTATCTTTTGTTTGTTTTTAGTCCCATCCTTCACTCAACCGTGTGGTTTACCATACGTCTGCCGACGTAACAGCACGAGGGGGCCACAACAGACTTTCTTCTATCGCAACGTCCCTCAAAGGCCCTTCTGCTAGCTTGCTATCCCCGGCCCGCTAGCTTCCTGAAGCCACTCACTGGACTCCTATGATCACTCGGCTACGCATGCCTCTCCCTAACGTCAATATGCCTGGTCCATTGCTGTTTTGGTTAGTAATTATTGCCTTATTTCACTGTAGAGCCTCTAGCCCTGCTCAATATGCCTTAGTAAACACTTTAGTTCCACCTCCCACACATGCGGTGACATCACCTGGTTTAAATGATATTTCTAGAGACAATATCTCATTCATCGTCACTCTATGCACAGGTTTACCTTCACTGTAATCACATCCTACCATACCCTTATCTGTATATTATGCCTTGAATCTATTCTACCGTGCCCATAAATCTGCTCCTTTTAATCTCTGTTCTGAACGTACTAGACGACCAGTTATTTTAGCCTTTAGCCGTACCCTTATCAAATCAAATCAAATTTTATTTGTCACATACACATGGTTAGCAGATGTTAATGCGAGTGTAGCGAAATGCTTGTGCTTCTAGTTCCGACAATGCAGTAATAACCAACAAGTAATCTAACCTAACAATTCCACAACTACTACCTTATACACACAAGTGTAAAGGGATAAAGAATATGTACATAAAGATATATGAATGAGAGATGGTACAGAACGGCATAGGCAAGATGCAGTAGATGGTATAGAGTACAGTATATACATATGAGATGAGTAATGTAGGGTATGTAAACATAAAGTGGCATAGTTTAAGTGGCTAGTGATACATGTATTACATAAAGATGGCAAGATGCAGTAGATGATATAGAGTACAGTATATACATATACATATACATATACATATGAGATGAGTAATGTAGGGTATATAAACATTATATTAAGTGGCATTGTTTAAAGTGGCTAGTGGTACATTTTTACATACATTTCCATCAATTCCCATTATTAAAGTGGCTGGAGTTGAGTCAGTATGTTGGCAGCGGCCACTAAATGTTAGTGGTGGCTGTTTAACAGTCTGATGGCCTTGAGATAGAAGCTGTTTTTCAGTCTCTCGGTCCCTGCTTTGATGCACCTGTACTGACCTCGCCTTCTGGATGATAGCGGGGTGAACAGGCAGTGGCTTGGGTGGTTCTTGTCCTTGATGATCTTTATGGCCTTCCTGTGACATCGGGTGGTGTAGGTGTCCTGGAGGGCAGGTAGTTTGCCCCCAGTGATGCGTTGTGCAGACCTCACTACCCTCTGGAGAACCTTACGGTTGTGGGCGGAGCAGTTGCCGTACCAGGCGGTGATACAGCCCGACAGGATGCTCTCGATTGTGCATCTGTAGAAGTTTGTGAGTGCTTTTGGTGACAAGCCGAATTTCTTCAGCCTCCTGAGGTTGAAGAGGCGCTGCTGCGCCTTCTTCACAACGCTGTCTGTGTGGGTGGACCAATTCAGTTTGTCCGTGATGTGTACACCGAGGAACTTAAAACTTTCCACCTTCTCCACTACTGTCCCATCGATGTGGATAGGGGGGTGCTCCCTCTGCTGTTTCCTGAAGTCCACAATCATCTCCTTTGTTTTGTTGACGCTGAGTGTGAGGTTATTTTCCTGACACCAGACTCCGAGGGCCCTCACCTCCTCCCTGTAGGCCGTCTCGTCGTTGTTGGTAATCAAGCCTACCACTGTAGTGTCGTGCGCAAACTTGATGATTGAGTTGGAGACGTGCATGGCCACGCAGTCGTGGGTGAACAGGGAGTACAGGAGAGGGCTCAGAACGCACCCTTGTGGGGCCCCGGTGTTGAAGATCAGCGGGGTGGAGATGTTGTTACCTACCCTCACCACCTGGGGGCGGCCCGTCAGGAAGTCCAGGACCCAGTTGCACAGGGCGGGGTCAAGACCCAGGGTCTCGAGCTTGATGACGAGTTTGGAGGGTACTATGGTGTTAAATGCTGAGCTGTAGTCGATGAACAGCATTCTCACATAGGTATTCCTCTTGTCCAGATGGGTTAGGGCAGTGTGCAGTGTGGTTGCGATTGCGTCGTCTGTGAACCTATTGGGTCGGTAAGCAAATTGGAGTGGGTCTAGGGTGTCAGGTAGGGTGGAGGTGATATGGTCCTTGACTAGTCTCTCAAAGCACTTCATGATGACGGAAGTGAGTGCTACGGGGCGGTAGTCGTTTAGCTCAGTTACCTTAGCTTTCTTGGGAACAGGAACAATGGTGGCCCTCTTGAAGCATGTGGGAACAGCAGACTGGGATAAGGATTGATTGAATATGTCCTTAAACACACCAGCCAGCTGGTCTGCGCATGCTCTGAGGACGCGGCTGGGAATGCCGTCTGGGCCTGCAGCCTTGCGAGGGTTAACACGTTTAAATGTTTTACTCACCTCGGCTGCAGTGAAGGAGAGCCCGCAGGTTTTGGTAGCGGGCTGTGTCAGTGGCACTGTATTGTCCTCAAAGCGAGCAAAAAAGTTATTTAGCCTGTCTGGGAGCAAGACATCCTGGTCCGCGACGGGGCTGTTTTTCTTTTTGTAATCCGTGATTGACTGTAGACCCTGCCACATACCTCTTGTGTCTGAGCTGTTTAATTGCGACTCTACTTTGTCTCTATACTGGAACTTAGCTTGTTTGATTGCCTTGCGGCGAGAATAGCTACACTGTGTGGAAGGACCACCAGAGAGCAGGCTGGGCTCACGGATGGTAGCCCAACAAGGCATGGGAGACAAGTTAACCAGAGGCAATTGAGCACAGCTGACACTACTAAGGAGATATTCTCCTTCCCCTATAAGAGAGAGTATGGAATCAGCAGAAGAGTGGGGAAGAACTATCTCTGGAAGATGGCCACCGAGACAGAGGAGCGATCTATGAAGAACCATTAAGACGGTGACAATCCCATGACTTTTGTTGTAGTTTAAAGACAATCGTATTGTGTTCCTGTTTGATCTGGAGAAGAAGATGTATGTTTTTTTCCTTTGGAGATTTTCATTGATTATGTTGGAGTGTTTGTGTTGACCAAATGCCCTCAATATAGAACTTTGTTCAATCAAGAAAACCTACTCCTGACTCGTTTGTTCCACCTTCCCGCTTTAGAGTGATGCCCAATTACTTGGTCCGCTCACATTGGTGGAGAATGTGGGCATTAGGTGGACGAGTGACACAACGATAAGTGAGTAATTCAAGGTTCTTCCAGTAGACCCGGAGGAAGCATTCAAGAACGATGGTTAACGCCCTACTACAACAATTGATCACGGCACAGCATACAACCATAGAACTCCTGCAACAACAGCTGAGCCGGCAAGAAGAACCTAGAGTTAAGCCAAGAGCGGCTGCTCACGCCATCTTACCTCGTCTCTCCAAGGAGGATGATATTGAGGCCTTCCTCATGACCTTCGAAAGGACGGCCACCTTGGAAGAGTGGCCGCCCACAGAATGGGCGAGCGCATTAGCCCCTCTTTTGACCGGGGTGGCTCAGGAAGCCTTTTTTGACCTGGATGCCCGCGAAGCTGCAGACTATGGGCGACTAAAAACCGAGATCCTATCCCGGTACCAGCTGACTGCCAGAGATAGGGCCGTAAAGTTCCATCAATGGACCTACACAGCTCACAAACCCGTCCGTGCCCAGATCTTTGCATTAATACGACTGACGAAACAGTGGTTAGAACCTGAAAAGGGAGTAGGACAGGTGATAGAGACTCTCGTGGTGGACAAGATATTGAGGGAATTACCCAGTGACTTAAAAAGGGTTGTGGGGCAAGCCAACCCGTTGTCAGCCGACGACATAGCCCAGGCGGTGGAAACATATCGGTCTACAGGGGAGTTGTTAAAAAGTGACAAGGAGGAACGGAAGGATTCTTCCAATCCCGTACCACGACTCACCCCGGCGCGTCCGCCACCGAAACGTCCAAACCCACTCCGGAGGTGGGAGAAGTCATCCCCCACACAGCAGGGTTGGTGTTATAAATGTCAGTCTCCCAACCATTATGCCCCACAATGTCCTAGCAAGGACGAGCCCATGGTCACAGAGTCATCACTGCCCACCCCCACACATCTCGGTTTGAGGGGGCAGGATCAACATTGTTGGTTAGCAGAAATAGCTCCAGCCCCAGAGATTCCAGTTCGAGTCGAAGGACAAGATGTGGTAGCCATTCTCGACACCGGGAAGTATGGTTACGTTAGTAGAGGAGCGGCTGGTGACCTCCGCAACACTGCTACCAGACAAAGTAGCCGTATCCTGTATCCATGGAGACACCCACTATTACCCCACTTTGAATCTGCCTATTCTCACTCCAAAAGGAAGGTGTACAGTCAGGGCAGGGAAAGTGCCCCAGCTGAAGGTACCATTATTGATCGGGAGAGACTGTCCTCTATATAAGGAGCTTCGGCAGATGACGTTATGCACGGGAAGAAGGGGGACAGGAAAGAAGAGAAAATCCAAGCCCGAGGTAGTAGTCCTACAAGGAGACGTAGCTGCGTCCTCGTCCTCTGCAGCAGAGGAAGAAATAGCGACCCAACGTTTACGACAGATATTCCAGGAAACCACCGATGAAGACACCTGTGAAGGGATATACACAACACATGAAGGAAGGAGCAACCAGGCGCTAAGGGATATATTTGAAGCTCCATCCGAAGAGGGAACCTGGAAGGGATTCTCATCGGTCAGCCCTGAGGGGGATGGGGAACAACCTCCACATCCCTCTACCGAGGTTGATCTGCCCCAGGAATTAAAGGGACAGTTCGGCACCTCGCATTATAGAGACCCAGACCTAAGGGAGGCCATGAGGAAGGTGAAGGTGATCGACGGGAGGAACGTCGACGGATCAGGTGAGCCCCCTCTTCCTTACTATGCAATCAGGCGGGGTCTCTTATACAAGGTCGTACGATGAAGGGGGGAAAACCAGGAATTACTAATGGTGCCTAGACCATACAGGGACACAGTTCTACAGTTAGCCCATTCCCACGTCCTAGGAGGACACCTTCCACGAGACAAGACTATTGACAGAATCATGCAGAGATTCTATTGGCCCCGGGTCACCCGGGATGTGGCCAGGTATTGTAGGACGTGTGATCAATGTCAGCGTTGTCACGTTCCTGACCTTATTTCCTTTGTTTAGTCTTGTTTAGTTGGTCAGGACGTGAGCTGGGTGGGCATTCTATGTTAGATGTTTCTATGTTGGGTTCATTGTTAATTAGCCTGATATGGTTCTCAATCAGGAGCAGGTGTTTTACTGTAACGCGTGTTCTCCTCCTCGTCTGAGGAGGAGCAGGGATCGGACCAAAACGCAGCGTTGTATGAAGACATAATGAATTTATTAAACAAGACGAACACTGACACGAAATACACTTGAAACTACAAAACAACAAAATGACGTAGACAGACCTGAACATGTGAACTTACAATATAACACGAAGAACGCACGAACAGGAACAGACTAAACAAACGAAACAGTCCCGTGTGGTACATAAACAGACACGGAAGACAATCACCCACAAACAAACAGTGTGAACAGCCTACCTTAATATGGTTCTCAATCAGAGGAAACGTCAAACACCTGCCCCTAATTGAGAACCATATCAGGAAACACATTGAACCCAACATAGAAACACATAACATAGACTACCCACCCAGCTCACGTCCTGACCAACTAAACAAAGTTAAACAAAGGAAAATAAGGTCAGGAACGTGACATTTACGTTTCCTCTGATTGAAAACCATATTAAGGTAGGCTGTTCTCACTGTTTGTTTGTGGGTGATTGTTCCTGTGTCAGTGTTTGTACCACACGGAACTGTTTCGTTTTCGTTCGTTCGTTCGTGTGTGTGTTCGTTCCTGTTCGTGCGTTTTGTTCTCAAGTTCAGGTCTGTTCACGTCGTTTGTTATTTTGTAGTTTTATCAAGTGTTCTTCGTGTTCGTCTTGATTAAATAAATTCATTATGTATTCAACCCACGCTGCATATTGGTCCGATCCTTGCTCCTCCTCAAACGAGGAGGAAGACGAACGTTACAGAATCACCCACCAACCAAGGACCAAGCAGCGTGATACAAGGCAGCAGCAGCGATCGCAGGACTATGGGAATTGGGAGGAAATATTCGAAGGGGGCGGACCCTGGGCACAACTAGGGGAATATCGCCGCCCCAAGGCAGAGCTGGAGGCAGCGAAAGCAGAGAGGCGCCGGTATGAGGAGCTAGCATGGCAGAGGGGCTGGCAACCCCAAACATTTCTTGGGGGGGGGGGCTCTCGGGGAGTGTAGCTGGGTCAAGTAGGAGACTTGATCCAGCTCCCCGTGCTTACTGTGAGGAGCCGAAGATGGAACCAGAGCCAGTCGAGGTGGAATTGGAGGTGAGTAAGGGGAGTGAAGCTGAGACTGTGGATGAATTAATGGGGAAATTGGAGGAGAGAGAAAGGAGGGATTTGCTGGTGTGGAGCATAAAGCACCGCATCCGCTTGAAGGAGCGTGTGCGGGATTTGATGCCACCTGAGTCAGCTCTCCATACTCGTCCTGAGGTACGTGCTAGCAGTCTGGTGAAGACTGTGCCTACACCACGCACCAAGCCTCCTGTACGTCTCCAGTGCCCTGTACGCACTGTTCCTTCTCCCCGCACTCGCCCTGAGGTGCGTGCCCTCAGCCCAGTACCACCAGTGCTTACACCACGCACCAGGCTTCCTGTGCGTCTCCAGAGCCCTGTTCCTCCTCCACGCACACTCCCTGTGGTGTGTGTCTCCAGCCCAGTACCTCCAGTTCCGGCACCACGCACCAGGCCTACTGTGCGCCTCAGCCGGCCAGAGTCTGCCGTCTGCCCAGTTCCGCCTGCACTGCCCGTCTGCCCAGAGCCGCCTGCACTGCCCGTCTGCCCAGTGCCGCCTGCACTGCCCGTCTGCCCAGAGCCGCCTGCACTGCCCGTCTGCCCAGTGCCGTCTGCACTCTCCGTCTGCCCAGCGCCGTCTGAACTGCCCGTCTGTCTTGAGCCTTCAAAGCCGCCCGTCTGTCCTGAGCCGTCAAAGCCGCCCGTCTGTCCTGAGCCTTCAGAGCCGTCCGTCAGTCAGGAGCCGCTAGAGCCGTCCGTCACTCAGGAGCCGCTAGAGCCGTCCGCCAGACAGGAGCCGCCAGAGCTGTCCGCCAGACAGGAGCAGCCAGAGCCGCCCGCCAGCCATGAGCAGCCAGAGCCGCCCGCCAGACAGGAGCAGCCAGAGCCGCCCGCCAGACAGGAGCAGCCAGAGCCGCCCGCCAGACAGGAGCAGCCAGAGCCGCCCGCCAGACAGGAGCAGCCAGAGCCGCCCGCCAGACAGGAGCAGCCAGAGCCGCCCGCCAGCTATGACCTGCCAGTGCCGTCAGCCAGCCATGACCTGCCAGTGCCGTCAGCCAGCCATGACCTGCCAGTGCCGTCAGCCAGCAATGACCTGCCAGAGCCGTCAGCCACCCATGACCTGCCAGAGCCGTCAGCCAGCCATGACCTGCCAGAGCCGTCAGCCAGCCATGACCTGCCAGAGCCGTCAGCCAGCAATGACCTGCTAGAGCCGTCAGCCAGCCATGACCTGCCAGAGCCGTCAGCCAGTCCGGAGCTGGCCCTCAGTCCAGAGCTGCCCCTCAGTCCGGTGCTGCCCCTCAGTCCGGTGTTGCCCCTCAGTCCGGTGTTGCCCCTCAGTCCGGTGTTGCCCCATAGTCCAGTGCTGCCCCTTAATCCAGTGGGGTTAATATGGAGGGTGGTCGTTAGGAGGAGGCCACGGAAGCGGAGATTAACTATGGTGGGGTGGGGACCACGTCCAGAGCCGCCACCGTGGACAGATGCCCACCCAGACCCTCCCCTATAGATTCAGGTTTTGCGGCCGGAGTCAGCACCTTGGGGGGGGGGGGGGGGGGGTACTGTCACCTTCCTGACCTTATTTCCTTTGTTTAGTCTTGTTTAGCTGGTCAGGACGTGAGCTGGGTGGGCATTCTATATTATATGTTTCTATGTTGGGTTCATTGTTAATTAGCCTGATATGGTTCTCAATCAGGGGCAGGTGTTTTACATTTCCTCTGATTGAAAACCATATTAAGGTAGGCTGTTCTCACTGTTTGTTTGTGGGTGATTGTTCCTGTGTCAGTGTTTGTACCACACGGGACTGTTTCGTTTTCGTTCGTTCGTGTGTGTGTTCGTTCCTGTTCGTGCGTTTTGTTCTCAAGTTCAGTTCTGTTCACGTCGTTTGTTATTTTGTAGTTTTATCAAGTGTTCTTCGTGTTCGTCTTGATTAAATAAATTCATTATATATTCAACCCACGCTGCATATTGGTCCGATCCTTGCTCCTCCTCAGACGAGGAGGAAGACGAACGTTACAAACGTACAGCTCCACGGCCACACCTACCTAACCCTTTGATTCCTCTCCCATCATAGAGACTCCCTTTGAATGCATAGCTATGGACCTCGTAGGACCCCTCCCAAAATCCACCAGAGGATACGAGTACATCCTAGTGGTCATAGATTACGCTCCCAAGTTCCCGGAGGCCATACCCCTGCGTAACATGTTGTCAAAGGGAATTGCCAAGGAATTATTCATGATGTTCTCTCGGGTGGGCCTCCCCAAGACGATCTTAACTGATCAGGGGACCCCATTCATGTCCCGGTTGATGAAGGACTTGTGTCGGTTGTATCAGGTTCAACAGATACGTACAAGCATATTCCACCCTCAAACAGACGGGTTGTGTGAACGCTTGAACAAAACGATTAAAAGCATGTTGAGAAGAGTGGTGTCCCGAGACGGGAATAACTGGGACATGCTTCCCCCACACTTAATGTTTGCCCTGCGAGAAGTACCCCAAGCATCCACTGGATTCTCTCCGTTTGAATTGCTCTATGGCAGACCCAAGGAGACCTGGGAGACCCAACCATGCCCCTTTCGATCCACAATAGAACATATTACCCTGATGAGAGACCGCCTGTCAGCAGTGTGGCCCATAGTCAAGGAGCATATGGAGAAGGCACAAAGGACCCAAGGCCGGGCCTATGATAAGTCCGCGACCCCCCGTGAGTTCACCGTGGGAGAGAAAGTGATGGTGCTTGTGCCCACGGCCGAACATCGTTTGCTGGCACAGTGGAGGGGGCCCTACGAGGTAATGAAAAGGGTCTCACCGGTCAATTACCTCATCAAGCAACCTGATAGAAGGAAGAAGGTCCAACTCTATCACATAAACCTGTTGAAGACGTACCATGGAAGAGAGGAGGAGGTAGCTTTGATGGCCCTGGAGGCAAAAGGAAAAGAGGAGGCTCTACCACAGGTGCGCCGTGGTCAAACTCTCCTGCCGGAGCAGTCAAGGCAGCTAGACAAGCTGATTATGAACTTCGGTCGAATATTTTCTCCATTCCCAGGACAAACAAATGTCCTGTTTCACCATATCCACACTGAACCCGGCAAGAAGGTGCATATCCGCCCTTACAGGATTCCTGAGGCTCGCCGAGTCATCGCTAAGAACGAGGTAAGGGAGATGTTGAGGATGGGTGTGATCGAGCCATCGACGAGTGAGTGGTCCAGTCCCATAGTCCTGGTCCCCAAATCCGATGGTAGTGTGAGACTCTGCAACGACTTTAGGGCCGTGAATGCCATCTCTACATTCGATGCGTATCCCATGCCCCGCGTGGATGAACTCTTGGAGCGCTTAGGAAAGGCCAAGTTCATCACCACCCTGGATTTGACGAAGGGATATTGGCAAGTGCCGGTGGCTCCGGAGGATCGCCCAAAGACTGCCTTCGCCACACCAGAGGGGCTTTTCCAGTATGTGAGGATGCCCTTCGGACTGCATGGTGCCGCTGCAACTTTCCAACGCCTCATGGATGCCATTCTACGGCCCCATCAAGAGTATGCAGCGGCGTACATAGACGATGTGGTTATCCACAGCGAGGACTGGAATAGTCACCTCCTGCGATTACGGGCGGTGCTCGTGAGTTTGGAAGCCACATGGTTGACGGCCAATCCAAATAAATGCTGCCTGGGCCTGTCCGAAGCGGAATACCTGGGGTACACCGTGGGGAATGGGAAAATACGCCCACAGGCAGAGAAGACCAGGGCAATTCGGGACTGGCCGCAACCCAGGACCAAGCGGGACGTTCGGGCCTTCTTAGAGATAACGGGATATTATCGCCGTTTTATCCCGGGATATGCAACCATTGCCAATCCCCTCACAAACCTCATCAATAAAAACTTGCCAAACCAGGTAGAGTGGAAAGACGAGACGGAAGAGGCCTTTCAATTGCTAAAAGATGGCCTGTGTTCTGATCCCGTCCTACAGGCTCCGGACTTCTCACAAGAGTTCATTGTGCAGGTCGACGCCTCGGATACGGGGCTCGGGGCCGTACTAGCTCAGGGTAAAGGCGAAGCAGAGAAGCCGATTCTCTTCATAAGTAGAAAGCTCAGCGATCCGGAACAGAGGTATGCTACCGTAGAGAAAGAGGCCTTAGCCATTAAGTGGGCCCTCGATTATCTCCGGTACTACCTACTGGGTCGGAGGTTTGCATTAGTTACGGACCACCAGAGAGCAGGCTGGGCTCACGGATGGTAGCCCAACAAGGCATGGGAGACAAGGTAACCAGAGGCAATTGAGCACAGCTGACACTACTAATGAGATATTCTCCTTCCCCTATAAGAGAGAGTATGGAATCAGCAGAAGAGGGGGGAAGAACTATCTCTGGAAGATGGCCACCGAGACAGAGGAGCGATCTATGAAGAACCATTAAGACGGTGACAATCCCGTGACTTTTGTTGTAGTTTAAAGACAATCGTATTGTGTTCCTGTTTGATCTAGAGAAGAAGATGTATGCTTTTTTCCTTTGGAGATTTTCATTGATTATGTTGGAGTGTTTGTGTTGACCAAATGCCCTCAATATAGAACTTTGTTCAATCAAGAAAACCTACTCCTGGCTCGTTTGTTCCACCTTCCCGCTTTAGAGTGACGCCCAATTACTTGGTCCGCTCACAACTGTTTGTATTCGGTCATGTTTCCGGTCACCTTGCCCTGGTTAAAAGCAGTGGTTCGCGTTTTCAGTTTCACGCGAATGCTGCCATCAATCCACGGTTTCTGGTTTGGGAATGTTTTAATCGTTGCTGTGGGTACGACATCGTCAATGCACTTTCTAATGAACTCGCTCACCGAATCAGCGTATTCGTCAATATTGTTGTTGGACGCAATGCGGAACATATCCCAATCCGCGTGATCGAAGCAGTCTTGAAGCGTGGAATCAGATTGGTCGGACCAGCGTTGAACAGACCTGAGCGAGGGAGCTTGTTGTTTTAGTTTCTGTTTGTAGGCTGGAAGCAACAAAATCCTACTCCTCCTCTGTTCCTCTGGTGATGTGGAGGTTAATCCAGGACCTGCAGTGCCTAGCTCCACTCCCATCCCCAGGCGCTCTCATTTGTTGACTTCTGTAACCGTAAAAGCCTTGGTTTCATGCATGTTAACATTAGAAGCCTCCTCCCTACGTTTGTTTTATTCACTGCCCTAGCACACTCTGCCAACCCGGATGTCCTAGCCGTGTCTGAATCCTGGCTTAGGAAGACCACCAAAAACTCTGAAATTTCCATCCCTAACTATAACATTTTCCGACAAGATAGAACTGCCAAAGGGGGCGGAGTTGCAATCTACTGCAGGGATAGCCTGCAGAGTTATGTCTTACTATCTAGGTCTGTGCCCAAACATTTTGAGCTTCTACTTTTAAAAATCCACCTCTCCAGAAACAAGTCTCTTACCATTCTCGCTTGCTATAGACCACCTTCTGCCCCCAGCTGTGTCCTGGACACCATATGCGAATGGATTGCCCCCCATCTATATTCAGAGCTCGTGCTGCTAGGTGACCTAAACTGGGACATGCTTAACACCCCGGCCATCCTACAATTTAAGCTTGATGCTCTCAATCTCACACAAATGATCAATGAACCTACCAGGTACAACCCCAAATCCGTAAACACGGGCACCATCATAGATATCATCCTAACCAACCTGCCCTCCAAATACACCTCTGCTGTCTTCAACCAGGATCTCAGCGATCACTGCCTCATTGCCTGCGTCCGTGATAGGTCTGCGGTCAAGCGACCACCCCTCATCACTGTCAAGCGCTCCCTAAAACACTTCAGCGAGCAGGCCTTTCTAATCGACCTGCCCGGGTATTCTGGAAGGACCTCATTCCATCAGTAGAGGATGCCTGGTTGTTCTTTACAAGTGCTTTCCTCACCATCTTAAATAAGCATGCCCCATGATATTATTAATCGATTGACTATGACTTTTTAAATCACCAAGCAGTGCTATTTGCAGAGTTATCTCCAGGTAAATGTTGCAGTTCTTCAAAACTTGAGACATCTGTGGCATTGTGTTGTGTGCCAAAACAGCACAGTTTAGAGTGGCCTTTTATTGTCCCCAGCACAAGGTGCACCTGTGTAATGATCATGCTGTTATTTATTAGTATTTATTTATTTTTACCCCATTTTCGTGGTATCCAATTGGTAGTTACAGGTCTTGTATCATCGCTGCAACTCCCGTACGGACTAGGGAGAGGCGAAGGTCGAGAGCCATGCGTCCTCCGAAAAACACAACCCAACCAAGCCTTGACACAATGCCCACTTAACCCAGAAGCACCAACGTGTCGGAGGAAACACCATGCACCTGGCGACCGTGTCAGTGTGCACTGTGCCCGGTCCGCCACAGGAGTCACTAGTGCGCAATGGGACAAGGACATCCCTGCCGGCCAAGTCCTGCCCTAACCCGAACGATGCTGGGCCAATTGTACGCCACCCCATGGGTCTCCCGGAGCCTGGACTCAAACCCAGAATTTGTAGTTCGCACAGCTAGCACTGCGAAGCAGTGCCTTAGACCACTGTACCACTCGGGAGGCCCATGATCATGCTGTTTAATCAGCTTCTTGATATGCCACAACTGTCAGGTGGATGGGTTATCTTGACAAAGGAGAAATGCTCACTAACAAGGATGTAAACAAATTTGTGCACAAGATTTGAGAGAAATAAGCTTTTTTATGATTTCTGGGATCTTTTATTTCAGCTCATGAAACACGGGACCAACACTTTACATGTTGCCTTTATATTTTTGTTGAGTGTACTTTGGATTTGATCTTCACTTTAATTGCTTTTGGCAATCAACTTAAAGAGCAGGTCCTGAGAGTTCTGACGTATCATGATTACTGGCCTTCCGTGTTTGCACAACCTGTAGCCACCACAATAAGATGTGGGAGTCAATAGGGTCAGCTGGTGATTGCCTTATCTCTCACTCTCTCATTCTCTCCACATGAGTGTCTCTCTTACTGTCAACTGATGAGGGATATTGAAGGATAAATGACTTGATATTTAGGCCTGTCACATAATTTCACAGACTTCCAGTAGGCTAGGTCTGCTTTCCAAAATGACACCCTATTCCCTATATACTCCACTACTTTTGACCAAAACACTGTGGGCCCTGGTCAAAAGTAATGCGGTACATAGGGAATAGGGTGCCATTTGGGAAAAGCATGTTGTGTGTTGAGTGATTAATATCAAATATACATTACATTTAAAAGGTTTTCCTGCCTGCGGGTGGCGAGCTGTTTAATTTAAAAAACCCACATTGGTTATATCAGTTCTATTTAAACATGACATTTTTGACAAGTTATCACAGCCACAGACACTGTAATAGCTACATTAATTTAAAATATAATTTAACTCTATGTCAGAAATGCCAATAGCAACAACATTAGATTATTTCATGTCTTAGTTCAACCTAAGCCATATTCTCGAAAAAGTTGTCGTCTGAATGGGGGCTCCCGAGTAGCGCAGCGGTGCAAAGCACTGCATCTCAGTGCTAGAGGCATCACTACCGACACCCATGCTCAATTCCAGGTTGTATCGCAACCGGCCGTGATTGGGAGTCCCATAGGGCGGTGCACAATTGGCCCAGCGTCGTCCAGGTATGGCCGGTGTAGGCTGTCATTGTAAATAAGAATTTGTTCTTAACTGAGTTGCCTAGTTAAATAAAGGTTACATTTAAAATGTAAAAATAGCAAACACAGGCTAATAAAAGCCTGTTTTGGCTTGTTTGCAGACAGGTTTGTTTCTATTGTCCTCCTTTGACTTTGGCAGTTTAGCAAACAGGAGATGATTAAAATAAATGAGCCTAGATTGATCCTGATATATGGCGAGGGGAAGACTGATGGGGGAGGTGAGCAGAAAGGGTGATTATGACTGTCCTTGCCCGCCGATGACAAATGGCACTGTATCGTGTCTCTAAAGCCCTAGATTTGTATCTATTGCCTGGCATCAAAACACTTCTGGGATATCATCATAACCATCAGCGTCATCATCAATGACATCAACATTGTCACCTTTCTCCCTATTTCCACACTGTTTTGTTTCACTCATACATCCTATGTGCATTTGTTGACTGAGAAAGAAGTGAAAAGAATTCACACTAAACTAGTCAAGGTCAATACAGCTATAGTTGGTTAAACAACAAGGGAGCCATTTTGGCCTGGTTATGTAGTTATTGTGTTGTGTAAGTTTAGTTTGTATTATTCCCTAAACATTTTCTATTTTCAATATTCATTTTTATATTTGTCAATATTGAACAATTATTGTAAGAAATTAAAAATCTAAATACTACTCCTATTACGGAGAAAGCGGTAAAGCTTCATATGACAGATTAAACATTATGTGTGGAGTCTTAAAGGAGGCCTGAGGAAGGCCAATATTTCCCAAATGCTCCAACTACATACAAATGATTTCTCAATTATGCTTTAATATACAAATGTCAAATATATGTGAGCAATCCTTCCTTCAAAGGACCTATGGATTAAATGTCATATAATTCCCCCCAAAATCTGTCCATGACATAAACTGACCAGGTGAATATTGAAAATAGAAAATGTTTAGGGGATAATACAAACTAAACTTACACAACACAATAACTACATAATCAGGCCAAAATGGCTCCCTGTGTAGTTCCCCTAAGGAAAAGCACCTTTAGTAAATCCGCTTTTTCTGTGAGAGCTTCTCATGTCTGGAATACACTGCCATCAGACACACATAACTGCACCACATATCACACTTTCACAAAATGCTTGAAGACATGGCTAAAGGTCAATCAGATTTGTGAACATGGTCCCTAGCTGTGTGTTGCCGCTTTCCATGTCTGTTGTCTGTATGGTGAGGTGTGGAAACACTTTGTAGCTTTTATGAATTTTGTCTTCCTGCTTTTTGTTCTATGTTGCTCTGTCTGCATGCTACGTCTTGCTTGTCCTATGTTGCTATGTCTTGTTCTATGTTGCTATTGTCTATATTGTAATTGTTTTTAATAACCTGCCCAGGGACTGCAGTTGAAAATTAGCCGGCTGGCTAAAACCGGCACTTTTACTGAAACGTTGATGTCATGTTCCTGACCTGTTTTCTGTTAGTTTTGTATGTGTTAGTTGGTCAGGACGTGAGTTTGGGTGGGCAGTCTATGTTTTGTGTTTCTATGTTGGTTTAATGGGTACCTGATATGGTTCTCAATTAGAGGCAGGTGGTTTTCATCTCCTCTGATTGAGAATCATATTAAGGTAGGTGGTGTCACATTGTTTGTTTGTGGGTGGTTGTCTTCCGTGTCTGTGTATGTTGCGCCACACGGGACTGTTTCGGTATGTTTGTTCGTTCGGTTTTTGTGTAGTATATTTTCCTGTTTGTGCGTTCTTCGTGTCATGTAAGTTCGTTTGTTCAGGTCTGTTGACTGTGTTTGTTATTTTGTAAATTCTCAAGTGTTTCGTGTTTGTCTATCATTTAAATAAATTTATGACTGCATACCTCGACGCGTATTGGTCCGACCCATGCTTCTCCTCTTCAGACGAAGAGGAGGAGAGCAGCCATTACAGTTGATTAATGTGCACTGTCCCTGTAAAAATAAACTCAAACTCAATCCAGGTGAAAGCTATGATACCTTATTGACGTCACTTGTTAAATCCACTTCAATCAGTGTAGATGAAGGGGAGGAGACAGGTTAAAGAAGGATTTTTAAGCATTGAGACAATTGAGACATGGACTGTGTCTGTGGAGTTCTTGGAGGGTGAATGGACAAGACAAAAGATTGAAGTGCCTTTGAACGGGGTATGGTAGTAGGTGCCAAGCGCACCGTTTTGTGTCAAGAACTGCAACGCTGCTGGGTTTTTCAAGCTCAACTTTTTCCCATGTGTACCAAGAATGGTCCACCACCCAAAGAACATCCAGCCAACTTGACACAACTGTGGGAAACATTGGAGTCATCATGAGCCAGCATCCCTGTGGAATGTTTTCAACACCTTGTAGAGTCCATGCCCCGACGAATTTAGGCTGTTTTGAAGGCAACTAAATATTAGGAAGGTATTCAGTGTATGTAAGCCTAGAGAAGGAATCATATGGAATCCTTTACTTTCTGGAAGCTTTGTTTACACGGATTGGGTAAGTTGAATTGTAGGCTCTATATTCAATCCTAGAAAGGAATCATATGAAAGCCTTGACTTTCTGGATGATAAGAGGTAACTGGATTCGTAGGCACTATAGGTAGGCCTAGAGAATGTACAAAGGCCTGAGCCATATAGAGATATATGGCCCTGACAAAGGCAGGCATGTCATATTTGAACATATATTTATGGCTATGGAGAGGAGTTGTAAACGCATGTCTTATTGAATCCTGACTGTGACCCTATGCTGCAAACCTTTCCACAGTACCTCCCTCATAAGTCAGTCAAAGTATAATAAAATACTATACCATTACAAAGATTCTCACCAAGTCAGCACTCTGTAGGCTATGTCTCCCCCTCTCTCTCTTAGACAGCACAAACTGCAAAAACATCAGAAAGCAGAAATGGTGGAGGCTAGAGGTGGTTGTTGATGTTGATATACCAGGTTAGAAGATGAGGTGTGGTGCAGAGTGTAGAGGGAGATTTAGGAGTGGAGGAGGAGGAGGTAGAGGGGTTCACAGGCCTCTGGAAGGAAACACACACACACACACACACACACACACACACACACACACACACACACACACACACACACACACACACACACACACACACACACACACACACACACACACACACACACACACACACACACACACACACACACACACACAGGCCCCTTACGTCTGAGTGTGTTCCTGCTGGGATCTTGAGAAATTGTCCCGCTGCAGATATCTGTCAACTAGATGAGTCAGAGGACAGAATCAATTACATTAAGAACAAGAATAACACAGGGTTTAGGAAATAACAACATTACTGTAAAGAACACTGCATGCCACAGAAGGCTTAAAACCTCATTTGAAGAGGAATAATTACAGTGAATTGTTATTTATGAATCGTCCAGCAGCATGTAACTGAAAGGCAGCCGTTGATACAACCCCCCACTACCACCAGCTTTTTGCATTTAAATTGAAATATTTATCCATTCATACTTTGAAAATCATGTGGCAACATAGTCTGTAGCATTTATCTTTACCTTCCTGAGACTCTCTTTGCCTTTCTGCCCCCCCCCTCTCTCTCTCTCCCCACCTCCGTAGCTGCAATGAAATGTGGGGAAATTTGATTACCAACACAGTGACTTGTTGTGAGAGGCGACAGGAGATGTTATCAAGTGTTATCTTAATGTTCCTCTCCTCACTACGGACAGATTAATTGTCATTTCAAGTATTATTACAGGTTATTTTCACCTTGGGCAGGAGCAAATCTAAGCTACGAATGCGATTGATGCACACTGGCTCAATTATATGTTTTTTTCTGGCTTTTTGCAATTAATGTACGTTTGTAAGTAGAAAAGTCGCACAGTTCCAACTCTATCATCCAGTTCGCTGACGACACGATAGTAGTAGACCTGATTATCAATAACGACGAGACGGCCTACAGGGAGGAGGCACTCTGATGGTGTGGAGCCAGGTAAACAACATCTCCCTCAAAACAAATGGGCTGATTGTGGACTTCAGAAGAAACCAGGCTGGGCATGCAACTATCCTCATCAATGGTCCGCCCCGGAGAAGGTCAAAAAATGTAAAGTTCCTCAGCGTACACATCTCCAAGGAGCTGAAATGGTCAAACAGCACGGACAACGTGGTGAGGAAAGCACGACAGCGACTCTTTAACCTCAGGAGGCTGAAGAAATCTGTCCTGTCCCCGAGGGCCCCTTGCAGTGTTCTACAGGAGCACCATCGAGAGCATACTGTTGGGCTACATCACAGCCTGGTATGGCAACTCCACCACCACTGACCGCAAGGCACTAGTCAGCTACCTGATCCCCCTGTCTTCCTGCTGCTCCCCCTGTCTTCCTGCTGCTCCCCAGTCTTCCTGCTGCTCCCCCTGTCTTCCTGCTGCTCCCCTGTCTTCCTGCTGCTCCGCCTGTCTTTCGGCTGCTCCCCCTGTCTTCTGGCTGCTCCCCCTGTCTTCCGGCTGCTCCCACTGTCTTCCTGCTGCTCCCCCTGTCTTTCGGTTGCTCCCACTGTCTTCCTGCTGCTCCCCCTGTCTTCCTGCTGCTCCCCAGTCTTCCTGCTGCTCCCCAGTCTTCCTGCTGCTCCCCAGTCTTCCGGCTGCTCCCCAGTCTTCCGGCTGCTCCCACTGTCTTCCTGCTGCTCCCCCTGTCTTCCGGCTGCTCCCACTGTCTTCCTGCTACTCCCCCTGTCTTCCGGCTGCTCCCTCTGTCTTCCGGCTGCTCCCACTGTCTTCCTGCTGCTCCCACTGTCTTCCTGCTGCTCCCCCTGTCTTCCTGCTGCTCCCCAGTCTTCCTGCTGCTCCCCCTGTCTTCCTGCTGCTCCCCTGTCTTCCTGCTGCTCCGCCTGTCTTTCGGCTGCTCCCCCTGTCTTCTGGCTGCTCCCCCTGTCTTCCGGCTGCTCCCACTGTCTTCCTGCTGCTCCCCCTGTCTTTCGGTTGCTCCCACTGTCTTCCTGCTGCTCCCCCTGTCTTCCTGCTGCTCCCCAGTCTTCCTGCTGCTCCCCAGTCTTCCTGCTGCTCCCCAGTCTTCCGGCTGCTCCCCAGTCTTCCGGCTGCTCCCACTGTCTTCCTGCTGCTCCCCCTGTCTTCCGGCTGCTCCCACTGTCTTCCTGCTACTCCCCCTGTCTTCCGGCTGCTCCCTCTGTCTTCCGGCTGCTCCCACTGTCCTCCGGCTGCTCCCCCTGTCTTCCGGCTGCTCCCCCTGTCTTCCGGCTGCTCCCCCTGTCTTCCGGCTGCTCCCTCTGTCTTCCGGCTGCTCCCTCTGTCTTCCGGCTGCTCCCACTGTCTTCCTGCTGCTCCCCCTGTCTTCTGGCTGCTCCCTCTGTCTTCCGGCTGCTCCCACTGTCTTCCGGCTGCTCCCACTGTCTTCCGGCTGCTCCCACTGTCTTCCGGCTGCTCCCCCTGTCTTCCGGCTGCTCCCCCTGTCTTCCGGCTGCTCCCCCTGTCTTCCGGCTGCTCCCACTGTCTTCCTGCTGCTCCCACTGTCTTCCTGCTGCTCCCCCTGTCTTCCTGCTGCTCCCCCTGTCTTCCGGCTGCTCCCACTGTCTTCCTGCTGCTCCCACTGTCTTCCGGCTGCTCCCACTGTCTTCCGGCTGCTCCCACTGTCTTCCTGCTGCTCCCCCAGTCTTCCTGCTGCTCCCCCTGTCTTCCTGCTGCTCCCCTGTCTTCCTGCTGCTCCGCCTGTCTTTCGGCTGCTCCCCCTGTCTTCTGGCTGCTCCCCCTGTCTTCCGGCTGCTCCCTCTGTCTTCCGGCTGCTCCCTCTGTCTTCCGGCTGCTCCCTCTGTCTTCCGGCTGCTCCCTCTGTCTTCCGGTTGCTCCCACTGTCTTCCGGCTGCTCCCTCTGTCTTCCGGCTGCTCCCCCTGTCTTCCGGCTGCTCCCTCTGTCTTCCGGCTGCTCCCCCTGTCTTCCTGCTGCTCCCCCTGTCTTCCTGCTGCTCCCCCTGTCTTCCAGCTGCTCTCCCTGTCTTCCTGCTGCTTTGGACATCATTGTTTCATTCACACCTGCAGTGTTGGAGCTTGAACATTAAGTATTTCACTATACAATGCAACTACATCTGTGACCCTGTGCATGTGATAAAAAAAAAAGAAGCATAATGATAATGGTGATCTCACTCTCACAGATGATTCAATGCAATTTGCATTCATAGTTTGATTTACAATGATTTATTTGTGTTTTTTTTGTGTGTGGCAGATGCCCAGTCCACATGGCCTAATGAGACACTGAATATCCAGAGAGTGTTCAATAGGTTGTTCTACTATGATTCTGAGTGTAAATGACTTTCTCTCTGTAGGATGTTCCTTGTCTCTGTGTCTGTGGCTTGTTCCACTACACGAGAGATGAAAGGAAAGGAAGGCTACAGATCCATACAGGACATTCTGTCTGAGCCCTCTGGCTAAACCTCCTCTCTCCTCTCATCTCTCTCAGCATGAAGACCACTAATACAGACCACCTGCCATTTCCATGTGCAGCGATAGCAAACTTTAATCAACCACTCCGACCGACATTATCATCTGAATTAGACACAGTGCACTGCCTCTTTGAAGTTCAACATTGGGAGTCCTTCCCAAATTTACCTTCTCAATGACCATTGGTTTTCAGTAACCTAAAGGCATGATGGAATTCAGAATCCATGCTGAAACTATCTCTGGTATGCGTATTTAGACTGATTATTCACTGCATGTAGTTGTAGCACATTGTTATTGACATGTGTACAGTTGAAGTCGGAAGTTTACATACACTTAGGTTGGAGTCATTAAAACTCGTTTTTCAACCACTCCACACATTTCTTGTTAACAAACTATAGTTTTGGCAAGTCGGTTAGGACATCTACTTTATGCATGACAAGTAATTTTTCCAACAATTGTTTACAGAAGGATTTTTTCACACTTTCACTACATCATTCACTGTATCACATTTCCAGTGGGTCAGAAGTTTACATACATAAGTTGACTGTGCCTTTAAACAGCTTAGAACATTCCAGAAAATGATGTCATGGCTTTAGAAGCTTCTGATAGGCTAATTAACATAATTTTAGTCAATTGGAGGTGTACCTGTGGATGTATTTCAAGGCCTACCTTCAAACTTAGTGTCTCTTTGCTTGACATCATGGGAAAATCAAAAGCAATCAGCCAAGAAAATGTGAACCTCCACAAGTCTGGTTCATCCTTGGGAGCAATTTCCAAACACCTGAAAGTACCGCGTTCATCTGAACAAACAATAGTATGCAAGTATAAACACCATGGGACCACACAGCCATCATACCGCTCAGGAAGGAGATGCGTTCTGTCTCCAAGATATGAACATACTTTGGTGCGAAAAGTGCAAATCAATCCCAGAATAACAGCAAAGGATCTTGTGAAGATGCTGGAGGAAACAGGTACAAAAGTATCTATGTCCACAGTAAAACGAGTCCTACATCGACATAACCTGAAAGGACGCTAAGCAAGGGAGAAGCCACTGCTCCAAAACTTCCATAAAAAACCCAGACTACGGTTTGCAACGGTACATGGGGACAAAGATCGTACTTTTTGGAGAAATGTCCTCTGGTCTGATGAAACAAAAATAGAACTTTGCTGCAGGAGGGACTGGTGCACTTCACAAAATAGATGGCATCATGAGGAAAGAAAATTATGTGGATATATTGAAGCAACATCTCAAGACATCAGTCAGGAATTTTAAAGCTTTTTTCGCAAATGGGTCTCCCAAATGGACAATGACCCCAAGCATACTTCCACAGTTGTGGCAAAATGGCTAAAGGACAACAAAGTAAAGGTATTGGAGTGGTCATCACCAAGCCCTGACCTCAATCCAATAGAAGATTTGTGGGCAGATCTGAAAAAGTGTGTGCGAGCAAGGAGGCCTACAAACCTGACTCAGTTACACCAGCTCTGTCAGGAGGAATGGGCCAAAATTCACCCAACACACACACACACACACACTTCACCATGATGCAACGAAGATGAAGTTCTGAAAAGGGAGACACTACAACGCTGTAAACTCTATTTTCCAGCCCGACTAGAGTGCCACTCCTTGACATGGTGGCATTGGACCATGAATACACTCATCTTCCTGCTCCAAGGAGATTCAGCACCTTGCAGGTTAGCCTTTCAAACCCCTGCTACTTGGTATTCTGTGATGTTTCAATCATGTTCCCCCGAGCCGCACGTCAACAAGTCTAGAAGGAGAGATCCTAAAAAAAAAATCTAAGCGGATGGCATATGTCTGACAACTTCCAATTTCCTTTAAAAATGCGCAACTATTTATAAAGCTTGGGGGCCTCTCTCCTTGGTGCCAGAGACAGAGGCTCCATTTCCCCTGATGGATTGGCTGTCATATCCCCACAGAAAGGTGCTTCTTTTACTTTATAGACACACGTCTCTGCTGTGCTCTTGTCTGCACTGTGGAGTGGATCCCAGCCCAGCTCACCGCTGAGCCACCATCGTTTTTCTCCCCTTATCGCTACCCTGCCGTTTCCTTCCCCAGTCTCCCAGACATTTTAACACCAACACACAGCAACTAAAAGGGAGAGAATATCATCATTCTTTTCTGTTTTCAACTTTCGCTTTGATGTCGTTCACGTGCAGTGTAGAATATTCATAATTACTCAGTTAGTTATAGAGGGTAATTACAGTACATAGGTATGTGTATTATCATGTGTGGATGTAGTGTGTGAGGCTGGAAACGGGAGTCTGTGTGTGTGTTGGGTAGAGCCGTGAGTGTTTGTGTGTGTAGTGCTATGCAGTTCCTATGTTGCCTGGCTACCCAGACTCCTTGCTCCAGCCAAATGCTATGCCACGCCCACGGACGTTAGTTTATTCTCCTCAATGAGTCTGGATCTGGGTACCTCTTCGACCCTTCAAAGAATGCAAACACATACGGGGGCCGTCTGATTGGTCCAGAAACCGATGGGTTGGGCCAGAGCCAGAACACACGCGGGTAAATCTGCGGTTTGAAAATGTGTCATTGGCTTTGATATGCTGATTGGTTGGAGACCCTCGTCCCCACAAACGACTTCAACGATAGCAGTCTCAGACTAAAGAATGTAGTGAACGACAGAGCAGCGGAACATTTTAGTGTGAGTTGTCAGGCTAGGGCCTATGTGACGTGTATGTGTCTGAACAATTTGGTGTGTGTGTGTGTGTGTGTGTGTGTGTGTGTGTGTGTGTGTGTGTGTGAGATTGCTCACACTCGCCTGCATGTGTGTGTCTGACCTAGTGGACATTGTCTTCCTGGAAAATCTGGTCCCTCCAGCGGGCCTGCTTGTGAGCAGCAGCTTATCAGCTCTGACCAGAGTCCCCCTCTCCCTCTCCCAACCACCTCCATCGCCTTAGAGGACAGTAAATTGCACCCAAGCAGTTAATAAGAATGCAAAATATTGTGAGTGAAGTTCGCTCATGCAACCATAAAAAAAATACTGCATGGAAACATCTGAAGGGAAAAGTTTGGTATTAAAGAAACTCCATCTTCTCGGCGGTGGCTCTTTACAAGAGGCAACATCACATGTTCCCGCACCAACCAGCCAGCCGTGCAGTCTTGCGTTTGGCTAGCGTTCGACGGACGACCCACATCTCATGATTAACAATGCAGGTGGTTTTCTCCCTCCTCCACACACACACAGTAGCAAAACAAACATTTATTTCCATGGCATTACACTAGGAAGTGTCATGGGTGCATATTGAATTCTCTACAACAGCGTGACTGGCTGCTGTGTGTATGGAGAGAAGGAAGGTAATTACATATTGAATGTTCTTTTTGTTCAGTCAGCTCCTGGAGGGGAAAATCCATCTGTTGCACATACTGCAGAGATTGTGTGGAATGTGTGTGTGTGTGTGTGTGTGTGTGTGTGTGTGTGTGTGTGTGTGTGTGTGTGTGAGGTGTGCGTGCATAAAATGCATGTTTCCTCCAGCACTTCAAACACACACAACACCAACCATTTACTTCAATATCAAAACAGGTATCACTTCTGCCAGATATCTGTACCACGGCAAATTAGGTCCTTGGCACGCCACACATCATACATTTCTGTTCCATATGTTCTGTGAAATAGAGAGAAGGATGATATGAGACACACGTTTGAAAAAAGAAAATCTGCATGCTTGGGCTTTAGTCTGAACATGACATTTTTATACTCCGTGAATACAGGTATCCATCGACAATCTGCGAAAGAGCTTGTAGCTAGTTCGTCTTCCTAAAACTAATCTTGGCACCTAGAACAAAATCTCACATGCTTCCTGGCCAGCTACTAGGTTTTGCTAAGCATGTTACAATAGACTATGCCAACACAGATAAAACATGATCAAGCATAAGTCCACACCACACTTTGTCTGGTTTACATGTCCAGTCATTTCATTAGGTTCATTAGGTTGTTCAAGCACTCAGATGTCTCATGAATTCAGGTGTTCTAATAGTGCTGTATGATCAGTCAACTGGGCCCTTTCTATTGACTAGACAAAGAACCTCTTCCTTTGTAATAACATAGACATCTGTTACTATAGTTGTTCAGTTGTTCACCGTGGATTATCCCAACTCTCGTAGCACTGTTTGTGTCTATTTGTAGCTAGCTCCTTCTCCCACACCTCCATCCTTCACCCCTCCATTCCTCCCCACAAACCCTCCCTCCCTGCCAACCCCAATGCTGTCTCCACAAATCTGTGTCTGCTGTGCCTGTGCCTCTGTCAGATTTGGGAAGGAAAGCCATTGTTCTCAGATGTAAGATCCCCTGCTTCAGCTTGTGGGATTAGGGCTGGTAATGCGCTGGCTTGGCAGGGCTCTAGCAGGACTCTAGCTGTATATGGACTAGCCTAGCTAGCGCTCTACGCTACTCAGAATGTCAGGGGTTTTAGCTGTGGACTATCCTGGTGCTCTACGCAAAGTGGCTGTCTGGTGCTCTGCACCACCCACTGCAGAGCCAGGGACCAGGGTGGAGGGGCTATAGCAGAGGGAGACAAGCCTCAAAGAGGTGAGCTTACTGTGGGGAGGCTGGCCAAGCTTCACCCGACCATGACCTCAACCACCCCCTCCACTTTTCTTATGATAGGTCTGCTATTTGACTCTATTGCATTTGGTCTTTGTGGGTAATTATCTTATTATATATTTGCTATTCATAAACTATTCATTTAAAGACATTGACGTTCCTCACTTTGATTTGTCCTCAACATCAAGGAACTAGACTGATTTGCAGGTGAGCTATTCAGACAAAATAAAACATTTACCTTATCACATCATCCACAGCCAGACCAATCACTCTCTGAATGTCAACTTTGCTTTGCGTAATGTTCGATGTCCCTCATATTCATATGAATTTCCTCTTCATTATGTCTTACCCATGTCAGTGATTACCCTCAGACAGACAGCACACTGCGGCCGCTCAATACAGAATACATCATCAACAATTTACACGTCATTAGCTTTGTTTCGATCATATTTGTTAGATGAAATGTCTTCCTGCTTCGTGGAGAGAGCAAAGACCGGGTTATTTACCATGTTTAGAGAGACGGGGAAGGCAAACTGTGGTGTGTTGGGTTGATTAATTGCCGTGCCTCAAAGGAGGGAGAGTTTCAAAGAGGGGAGTGTGCGTGTGTGTTTGTGTGTCTGTGTGAAAATCCATCCGTGTTTGTGTAGTCAGGTGGGTCGGTTGAGTTCAGTGTGTGTTGATTGGTTTATTAATCTCTGCCAGGCCAGTCAGCTGATAGGATAGTAATGCAGGTGATTTAATTAGTGTATATGAGCTGCTGTCCACTCATCCAAGCGCAAACACCCAGTAGAGGACATGCATCTAACTCTGTCAGCTAGAAGGGTAAATGTGTGTTTGTGTGTGTGTGTGCGCCTGATGCATGTGCATGTGTGTTTGTGTGTGCGTGCATGCGTGTGTCATGAGATCGATGGAGGGGAAGGCACCACTCCCTGCTTTCCTGCAGAGGGCAGTGATGAGACAACACCAACAGCAGAGGAGCTCACATCTGTGTGCAATAGCAGAGCAAACCAACTCCTAACCGACAGATCTCACAAGAACACACAACTGGAACACTTACTACTCTCAATTCATTTAAAAGCATTTAGTGTGTTTCTATGGGCACATATCATGGGAAATAAATGTCAGTATTTACTCGTCTCTCACCAAATAGTTTTCTGAAGGACCTTTGAAATGCAATGCAACTGCAATTATATGAATACAACTCAACATTAGCAAGAAACACTTTTTAATGGTCAAATCAATTATTATCTAGGCCAGTGGTTCCCAAACTTTTTATAGTCCCGTACCCCTTCAAACATTAAACCTCCAGCTGCGCACCCCCTCTAGCACCAGGGTCAGCGCACTCTCAAATGTTGTTTTTTGCCATCACTGTAAGCCTGCTACACACACACTATTCGATACATTTATTAAGCATAAGAATGAGTGTGAGTTTGTCACAACCTGGCTCGTGGGAAATGACAAAGAGTTCTTATAGGACCAGGGCACAAATAATAGTACAATAATAATCAAAAATGTTGCTCTTTATTTAACCATCTTACATATAATTACATTTAATTCACCACAGGTTAATGAGAGGGGTGTGCTTGAAAGGATGCACATAACTCTGCAATGTTGGGTTGTATTGGAGAGAGTCTCAGTCATTAAATAATTTTCCACACACAGTCTGTGCCTGTTTTTAGTTGTCATGCTAGTGAGGGCCAAGAATCCACAGAGGGCCGAGAATCTCACATAGGTACTTGGTTGCAAAGGGCATCAGTGTCTTAACCGCACGATTTACCAAGACATGATACTCTGAGCGCAGCCCTATCCAGAAATCTGGCAGTGGATTCTGATTAAATACAATTTTCACTGAACAACTTGTTGCAATTTCGATGAGGCTCTCTTTTTCAGATGTCGATAAGTGGGCTGGAGGCAGGGCATGAAAGGGATAACGAATCCAGTTGTTTGTGTCGTCCATTTCGGGAAAGTACCTGCGTAATTGCGCACCTAGCTAACTCAGGTGCTTCGCTATATCACATTTGACATTGTCCGTAAGCTTGAGTTCATTTGCACACAAAAAAATCATTATTGAAAGACCTGTGTGTTGTCCTTGTTAATGCAAACAGAGAAGAGCTCCAACTTCTTGATCATAGCCTCAATCTTGTCCTCGGCATTGACTATAATTGTGAAGAGTCCCTGTATGTCACGGATTTCTAGGAGTGGTGGGTGTAGAGTCAGGCGCAGAACGCAATACTACCAAATGAATGCGTTTATTGCGCTTGGTCTAGCCAACAATCAGGCAATGACCATAAATCAGGTATGTCTCCAAAAACCAGGAAAAGAACATACAACAAATTAAGCAGGCAAAAAACAACTTCACCACTGACAGTAGGAATAAGCCCGCACAAAAGCAGGCGGGCACTAGACTATTGATAAACCAAAATAAGCAACAGGTGAAAACAATCAAGACAAAACCAACGGAAAGAAGAAGGGATCGGTGGCAGCTAGTAGACCGGTGACGACGACCACCGAGCGCCTCCCGAACAGGGAGAGGAGCCGCCTTCGGTGGAAGTCGTGACACTGTAATTCTAGACTCAGATCTTTCAGGCTAGTAAAAACATCTCCCAGATAGGCCAGTCGTATGAGAAACTCGTCATCATTCAAGCGGTCAAACAAGTGAAAATTATGGTCAGTAAAGAAAACTTGAAGCTCGTCTCTCAATAAAAAAAAAACATGTCAATACGTTGCCCCTTGATAACCAGAACACTTCTGTATGTTGTAAAAGCGTTACATGCTTGCTGCCCATATCATTGCATAATTCCGAAAATACACGAGAGTTCAGGGGCATTGCTTTAACAAAGTTAACAATTTTCACTGTAGTGTCCAAAACGTCTTTCAAGCTGTCAGGCATTCTCTTGGCAGCAAGAGCCTCTCAGTGGATGCTGCAGTGTACCCAAGTGGTGTCGGAAGCACCTGCTTACATGCGCGTTACCACTCCGCTATGTCTCCCTGTCATGGCTTTTGCGCCATCAGTAAAGATACCAACACATCTGGACCACCAAAGTCCATTTGATGTCACAAAACTGTCCAGCAGTAACATGGCGCCAGAAGAAATGGCAGCAGTTTTACGGGCGCCTAACCAGTTGTGCTATTATGTGTTTATTTGCGTTATTTGTAACTTATTTTGTTCATAATGTTTCTGAAACCGTATCTTATGGCAAAAAAGGGCTTCAGGATATCAGGACAGTGATCACTCACCTCGGATTAGATGAAGATTTGTTTCTTCAACAAGCAGGAAGCACAATAAGAACGACATCCCCGTTATTGGAAAGAGAAAGAGACGCAGGTACAGAGGACACAGAGCGGGGTACTTCGTAAGCATTCGGAGAAGGCGAGTGTGAAAGCTGCCATTACTGTCAATATTACTCGCCAACGTACAATCATTGGACAATAAATTAGACGAGGTATGATCACGAATATCCTACCAACAGGACATCAAAAACTGTAACATCTTATTTTTCACGGAATCGTGGCTGAATGATGACATGGATATTCAGCTAGCGGGACATACGCTGCACCGGCAAGATAGAACAGCACACTCTGGTAAGACGAGGGGGGGCGGTCTGTGCATATTTGTAAACAACAGCTGGTGCACGAAATCTAAGGAAGTCTCTAGATTTTGCTCGCCTGAAGTAGAGTATCTTATGATAAACTGTAGACCACACTATTTGCTAAGAGAGTTTTCATCTATACTTTTTGTGGCTGTTAATTTACCACCACAGACGGACGCTGGCACTAAGACCGCACTCAGTCAGCTGTATAAGGAAATAAGCAAACAGGAAACCGTTCAGCCAGAGGCGGCGCTCCTTGTGGCCGGAGACGTTAATGCAGGGAAACTTAAATCAGTTTTACCTCATTTCTATCAACATGTTAAATGCTCAACCAGACGGAAAACAATTCTAGATCACCTGTACTCCACATGCAGAGACGCGTACAAAGCTCGCCCTCACCCTCCATTTGGTAAATCTGACCACAAGTCTATCCTCCTGATTCCTGCTGACAAGCAAAAGCAAAAATTAAAGCAGGAAGCACCAATGACTCGACCTATAAAAAGTGATCAGATGAAGCAGATGATAAACTACAGGACTGTTTTGCTATCAGAGACTGGAACATGTTCCGGGATTCTTCCGATTGCATTGAGAAGTACACCACATCATTCACTGGCTTTATCAATAAGTGCATCGAGGACGTTGTCCCCACAGTGACTGTACGTACATACCCCAACCAGAAGCCATGGATTACATGCAACATTCGCACTGAGCTAAAGGGTAGAGCTGACGCTTTCAATGTGTGGGACACTAACCCGGAAGCTTATAAGAAATTCTGCTATGCCCTCAGACGAACCTTCAAACAGGCAACGCGTCAATACAGGGCTAAGATTGAATCGTACTACACTGGCTCCGACGCTCGTCTTATGTGGCAGGGCTTGCAAACTATTACAGACTACAAAGGGAAGCACAGCCACAAGCTGCCCAGCAACACAAGCCTACCAGACGAGCTAAATCACTTCTATGCTCGCTTCGAGGCAAGCAACACCGAGGGATGCATGACAGCATCAGCTGTTCCGGATGACATCATAAGACCTTTCAAAAGGTCAACATTCACAAGGCCGTGGGACCAGACGGATTACCAGGACATGTGCTCCGGGCATGTGCGGACCAACTGGCAGGTTTCTTCACTGACATTTTCAACATGTCCCCGATTTAGTCTGTAGTATCAACATGTTTCTATCAGACCACCATAGTCCCTGTGCCCAAGAAAACTAAGGCAACCTGCCTAAATGACTACAGACCCATGGCACTCACGTCCATAGCCATTTAGTGCTTTGAAAGGCTAGTAACGGCTCATATCAACACCATTATCCCAGAAACCCTAGACCCACTCCAATTTGCATACCACCCAAACAGATCCACAGATGATCTGTGCATTCCACACTGTCCTTTCCCACCTGGACAAAAGGAACACCTACGTGAGAATGCTATTTATTGACTACAGCTCAGAGTTCAATACCATAGTACCCTCAAAGCTCATCACTAAGCTAAGGATCCTGGGACTAAATACCTCCCTCTGCAACTGGTTCCTGGACTTCCTGACGGGCCGCCCCCAGGTGGTGAGGGTAGGTAGCAACACATCTGCCATGCTGATCCTCAACACTCCTGTACTCCCTGCTCACCCATGACTTAGTGGCCAGATACGACTCCAACACCATCATTAAGTTTGCAGACGACACAACAGTGGTAGGCCTGATCACCGACAACTACGAGACAGCCTATAGGGAGGAGGTCAGAGTCCTGGCCGTGTGGTGCCAGAATAACAACCTATCCCTCAACGTAACCAAGACTAAGGAGATGGTTGTGGACTACAGGAAAAGAAGGACCGTAGGGCTGTAGTGGAGCAGGTTGAGAGATTCAAGTTCCTTGGTGTCCACATCACCAACAAACTAGAATAGTCCAAACACACCAAGACAGTCGTAAAGAGGGCACGACAAAGCCTATTCCCCCTCAGGAAATTAAAGATTTGGTATGGGTTCTGAGATCCTCAAAATGTTCTACAGCTGCAACATCGAGAGCATCCTGACTGGTTGCATCAGTGCCTGGTATGGCAATTGCTCGGCCTCCGACCGCAAGGCACTACATAGGGTAGTGCGTACGGCCCAGTACATGACTGGGGCTAAGCTGCCTGCCTTCCAGGACCTCTACACCAGGCGGTGTCAGAGGAAGGCCCTAAAAATTGTCAAAGACCCCAGCCACCCCAGTCATAGACTGTTCTCTCTACTACCGCATGACAAGCGGTACCGGAGCACCAAGTCAAGGGCCAAACGTTTTCTCAACAGCTTTTACCCCCAAGCCATAAGACTCCTGAGCTGTTAATCAAATGGCTACCCAGACTATTTGCGTTGTGTCCCCCCCCCACAATCCCTCTTTTACGCTGCTGCTACTCTCTGTTTATCATATATGCATAGTCACTATAACTATACATTCATGTATATACTACCTTAATTAGCCCGACTAACCGGTGCCCCTGCACATTGGCTACCCGGACTATCTGCATTGTGTCCCACCCACCACCCGCCAACCCCTCTTTTACGCTACTGCTACTCTCTGTTCATTATATATGCATAGTCATTTTACGATACCTACATGTACATACTACCTCAATTAGCCCAACTAACTGGTGCCTTTAAAATTGCACTGTTGGTTAGGGCCTGTAAGTAAGCATTTCACTGTAAGGTCTACACCTGTTGTATTTGGCGCACGTGACAAATAAACTTTGATTTGATTTGAGTACTTTAAAAATATCTGCTCCTGTTGTCCTGGTTTCCAGTGGTTTGCAGAAGAGGATGTCTTCCTTAATTGACCCTCCATAAACGTAACAGGAGCTGTGCCAGGCCCACCACGTCTGTTGACTCATCCATGTGTATGCATAGAATTCACTGGCTTGCATGCAAAGCTGTAATTGTTTCAAAACATCTCCTGCCATGTCACTGATGCGTCGTGAAACAGTGTTGTTTGATGAAGGCGTTGTTTGTATAGTTTTTGTTGGCCTTTTCCCCAAGCATTGTCCCAGCCATATCCGCGGCAACAGGAAGAATTAAGTCCTCCACAATAGTATGGGGCTTGCCTGTGCTAGCCACTCGGTAGCTCACCATATAAGACGCTTCCATTCCAGCTCCTTCTTATTAATGGTATCTGTTGCTTTTATACATGTCTTACTACTCGAAAGTCATCTTAATTTTCACTCCAAAAACTCCCGTGGTTTATTTTTCAAATTGGCATGTTTTGTTTCTAAATGTCTGCGCAAGAGTGAAGGTTTCACCCACGAGAGAGTAACAGTTAATGTGATTGAATGTTAATTATTTGATAAGGCTTCCTGCATTTGACATTGTGTTGTTATTTCGCTAAACACTAGATGGTTTAATGTTATTTTTGGCAGTGAAAACGAGGCTACTCAGGCGCGAAAAAAACCTCACCCAAATGTATAGCCCTGTTGGAAAATATAAATGGATTGGTTGAAAATGTGAAGACATTTTTTTTCACAGTTTTATTTGGAGTACCCCCAACGGCATTGCGCGTACCTTTGGGGGGTACCTGATCTAGGCTATTGGCAATCACTGTTTCAGTTTAAGGCATTTTCTCCTATAAACATCAAGCCCGAAGTCTCTGTTCTGGTCAGTTCCCTCTAGCTCCGGCCCCAGCTCGCTTCCCTCCCGGCAATCAGTTAATTGGCAGTGTCCAAAAAGCTGCACACTAACAAAGGGGAAGGACGTGGTGTTTTTTCCTGTTGACTGATCTGTTCCCAGACCCTGATTCCATTATTCCTCAGGCTTGCAGGAGTGTGTGTGTGTGATTCCTCAGGTTTGCAAAGGGCACAAAGTCATCCTGGGATGAAAGCCCTGCGAGCCATGCTGCGTCCTGATCTCTCCAGCAGCACTGTCCAATCTATTTGCTGACTACCACAGTCACTCAAACAGAACCACCATTCCACCCATCGCTCTCAGCCTAGTCCAGATTATTAAATGAGGGAAGGACTGATGTGGTATTGTGTGTGTGTGTGTGCGTGTGTGTGTGTGTGTGTGTGTGTGTGTGTGTGTGTGTGTGTGTGTGTGTGTGTGTGTGTGTGTGTGTGTGTGTGTGTGTGTGTGTGTGTGTGTGTGTGTGTGTGTGTGTGTGTGTGTGTGTGTGTGTGTGTGTGTGTGTGTGTGTGTGTGTGTGGATGTGCTTCTTAAGGCTAACATTATCCCATCATTATATATTTGTTTAATCTTAATACCTTGTTTTAAGAATTTCCTTATGGTTTTTAATGCTTCTACTAAACAGAAAAGAGAGATATTCCTCATCCTTCCTCCTCCTTCCTCTTCCTGCCTCACAGAAAGGCGTATTACCTGCATGTTTAGCAGCCCTTCTCCTCTGCTCAACTCTTATCTCAGATGACATAGCTAGTTCCTGTGTCCCGGTTGAGTTATGATCCTGCTAGAAATGAAATGCAAACCACACCGCCTATCTGGGGGATATCAGCTATTGCTCAGACTAGACCGGGGAGGGCTTGAGGTTTGGGTGGCCGCAGGTCTAAGCTCTAGTGCCCCGATTTAGGAGATCAGCGAACATCGTACGCCCCAGAGTAAATTACCGAGCTGGGTTAGAGAGGATGTCACCTCAAGCGGCTAAGTTGTCCACTGGTGGAAAAGTAGAAGTGGGGAAAACGGACTAAATATCAGGGGAGGGGGAAAGAAACAAGGACAGGTAGAGAGAATCCTTGGAGGCTATTTCAACACTTTCGTTCAATTTATCTCCCTCCCCCGTCCTCCCCCCTCTCCCCAACATGCCTGCAGGTGGAGAACAGACTTTCACTGAGCAGTTTGGATTTGAATAATTCCTCCCTTCCTCTAGAAAGTAAAAAAATAAATATTAAACCAAAATCAGTGGAGATCAGAGAAAAGGGATTATGGCAGAGTGGAAGCTGGGGAATCAGAGTTTCTCTGCATGCTGCCATTTCTCCCCCTGGTTGTGCCCGCCAGCATGAAAGGAATCAGTCAGTACCGTGCTGTGTGTGGCACAGTGTGTGTGTGTGTGTGTGTGTGTGTGTGTGTGTGTGTGTGTGTGTGTGTGTGTGTGTGTGTGTGTATGTGTGTGTATTACATTTACATTTAAGTCATTTAGCAGACGCTCTTATCCAGAGCGACTTATGTGTGTGTGTGTGTGTGTGTGTGTGTGTGTTTGCCATGCTGTGGAAAGGAAGACTTCTCCCTGTGGGGGCTGCATGGGCTCAAATAGCTTATTCTACAGAGAAGTGACCCCTAAGGAGATAAGCTGGACAAAACTACAGGAACCCCTGTGATGTCACCTTGACCAGGCCACTCCAGGGTCGTTGTAGCAGTAACATTGTCTCCAGTGATTTTGTTGTATGTTAGAACCAAATGGCCAACGTAATGGGACAATAAAGTTGTCAGGAAGACAATCGTTCTATTGCATGTTATGTATTATAAACAATGCTGATTGGCTGAATGCCATGGTATATCACGGGTATGACAAAACATGTATTTTTACTCTTCTAAATACGTTGCTAAACAGTTTATAAAAGCAATAAGGCAGCTCAGGGGTTTGTGGTATATGACAAATATACCACGGCTAAGGGCTGTATCCAGGTACTCCGCGTTGCGTCGTGCTTAAGAACCGCCCTTAGCCTTGGTATATTGGCCATATACCACACCCCCTTCAAGCCTTATTGCTTAAATATAGCAATTATTGAGACAGTAAAACTGGAATTTATTTTATGATTGAACAAATCTATACAAATATTTTATGTGACTCATTTATAAACAATATATATGCAGTTTAATATTTTAGGCTCTGGATTGAGTAAATCTGTGTTTAACTGTCAGTCACCATGTACAGTACTGCAGACTGGCTGAGTGTGAGCTGGCCGGACCACTGCTCTTCTCCTGTTGGAGATTATAAAGACCCAGATGTATCTAGGATGATCAGATTGACCTATTAGAAGCCCTGGGTTGACATCACATTCACCATGCTGCCCTGTGCTTATGCTGCTAAACACACACACACACAATTATCCACCATGCCCTGTGCTCATTCTGTTAAACTTTCCCCACAAAGCTTTCTGCTGAAATAAGCATTGTACATGCTTTTTGGGGTGGGAGCACCTTCGCTGCATTGTACACGGATCATCCATAATGGTGTTGTGTAGAAATGCATGCAGTGCTGATAAACAACAGCAAAACTTCCCCAGATGCAGGGGTAAAAGAGGAGGTCCCGCTTTGGGCAAACAATCTATGTTTCTTTCACCAACCAGTAATTGATTAAATTAATCACTGTCTTGTCAAAAGCAATGATAATTCACAAACATTTGTTGGGTTTGATTTTCCAAACAGGCCTTTGATTTGATTGCAGAAGGGAATGGCGCGTGGGTTGTGACCAAGGGAGCTAAAAAACCTTTCAAAATGACTTTCCGCAATTAATCCGTTTTGATTCACTTGGTATTTCCAGAGCCTCCTACCTCGTTAGTAGTGATTAATTAGGGGAGTCTTTGTGTCTTGGGGGTTCAGCTTCATTTTGGAATTAATCTGACCACATGCACACACGCACTAACGCACGCACACGCACGCACGCACGCACGCACGCACACACTCAGATACTGCATAGTACGGGACTTGCATTCAAAATTCTAATTCAAGTCATAGCCTTTGAGCGCTAATGTCATTATATTGTTGATTAGAATGAATGTGTTGTCTGTTGTATGTGGAGGTGGGGAGATGTGACATATTTAAATGTACCTGTGGTTTGGGGGTCATGAGTCATGGCAAGTGTTGATTATCAGCCTTTTTCTCACTTTGAAGTTCACTCATATAGAAAATCAATAAGCCTGATTGAATTCAATGGATTGACAAATTGGTCAGGTGAGAAAACAGACAGTCAATTCTGATTTCAGCTTCTGTGATGGTTAAATGGTATTGTTTTTTGTTGTTTAGAATCTGAATACATGTAGAGCTATCAGCTAATGCCTTTTTTTATTTTGGGAGGGAGGACTAAGGTCAAGAATTTGGAGGACATTTAAACACTTGCTCAGTATTCCTGTTGATTAAAATTGACATATTTCCAGCAAATGCTTCTCGGTTGTCACTAGTTAACACAGACAAAGTCAAAATTGTCTATCATATTGTAAAAATGAATGAAAACAACATTTTTTAGTCTTAATTTAAGGTTAGAGTTAGGTATAAGGTTAGCAGTGTTGTTAAGGTTAGGGTTAAGGTTAGAGTTAGATACATTTTAGAAATAGGCAGGGGTTTAACCATAATTACGACTGTGTTAACTAGTAAGGACCATGCTTCTCACCCTCTCCACCCCTTCTTACTTTTTTCTCTCTTCCTACTTCTCCCTCTCTCTTCCTACTTCTCCCTCTCTCTTCCCACTCTTCCCTCTCTCTTCCCACTTCTCCCTCTCTCTTCCTACTTTTCCCTCTCTCTTCCTACTTTTCCCTCTCTCTTCCCACTTCTCCCTCTCTCTTCCCACTTCTCCCTCTCTCTTCCTACTTCTCCCTCTCTCCTCCCACTTCTCCCTCTCTCTTCCTACTTCTCCCTCTCTCTTCCTACTTCTCCCTCTCTCTTCCTACTTCTCCCTCTCTCCTCCCACTTCTCCCTCTCTCTTCCCACTTCTACCTCTCTCTTCCTACCTCTCCCTCTCTCTTCCCACTTCTCCCTCTCCTCCCACTTCTCCCTCTCTCTTCCTACTTCTCCCTCTCTCTTCCTACTTCTCTCTCTCCTCCCACTTCTCCCTCTCTCTTCCCACTTCTCCCTCTCTCTTCCTACTCCTCCCTTTCTCTTCCCACTTCTCCCTCTCTCTTCCCACTTCTCCCTCTCTCTTCTCACTCCTCCCTCTCTCCCCACTTCTCCCTCTCTTCCTACTTCTCCCTCTCTCCTCCTACTTTTCCCTCTCCCTTACTACTTCTCCCTCTCTCTTCCTACTTCTCCCTCTCTCTTCCTACTTCTCCATCCCGCTTCCTACTTCTCCCTCTCTCCTCCTACTTTTCCCTCTCTCTTCCTACTTCTCCCTCTCTCTTCCCACTTCTCCCTCTCTCTTCCTACTTCTCCCTCTCTCTTCCTACTTCTCCCTCTCTCTTCCCACTTCTCCCTCTCTCTTCCTACTTCTCCCTCTCTCTTCCCACTTCTCCCTCTCTCTTCCCACTTCTCCCTCTCTCTTCCCACTTCCCCCTTTCTCTTCCTACTCCTCCCTCTCTCCTCCCACTTCTCCCTCTCTCCTCCCACTTCTCCCTCTCTCTTCCCACTTCTCCCTCTCTCTTCCCACTTCTCCCTCTCTCTTCCCACTTCTCACTCTCTCTTCCCACTTCTCCCTCTCTCTTCCCACTTCTCCCTCTCTCTTCCCACTTCTCCCTTTCTCTTCCTACTCCTCCCTCTCTCCTCCCACTTCTCCCTCTCTCCTCCCACTTCTCCCTCTCTCTTCCCACTTCTCCCTCTCTCTTCCTACTTCTCCCTCTCTACTTTACTGGGCTCTACTGAAGGGAAGGCATGGAGGCAGGAGAAGAATAAGTTATCACCTAATTACAATATCTACAAAGCTCTTTCTGCTTGACACATACTTCCACTCTTTTAATCTGAGACACATACAGCCTTTCGCCTGAAAAAGTCCTGCTGAGCTCTGTGAAGTCCAGCTCCAGGGATGACAGCACACCATGGCAGAGAGGAGGGAACAAGGAGGGGACGAGGAGGGAGAGATAGGAAAAAGAGCGGGGGGGAGAAAAAGACAGGAAGACAGAGAGAGGCAGACCATTTGTTCTTTGGAGTAAACATGCACACAGTGGCTTTATGAAGGGAGTTAAATCGTTGGAGGTTAATTGAAAAATGTGATAAACAAAGCTTGTGAACGAATGGCAGGCGGAGGGAGGAAGAGATGGAGGGAGGGAGGAAGAAATTGAGGGAGGAGGGAAGGATGGATGGAGAGATTTGCCTGGTAGTGCAGGCATCGGTTCCAGCTCCCGTTGGTTTGCTACTGAGCCTGCCTACCTCTTCCAGACTCCACCAGGCCTGATCAGGACTGAGCCTCCCTACCAGGACTGAGCCTCCCTACCAGGACTGAGCCTCCCTACCAGGACTGAGCCTGCCTACCAGGACTGAGCCTCCCTACCAGGACTGAGCCTGCCTACCAGGACTGAGCCTCCCTACCAGAACTGAGCCTCCCTACCAGGACTGAGCCTCCCTACCAGGACTGAGCCTGCCTACCTATTCCAGACTGCACCAGGCCTGATAAAACACACCAGTTAATTGTCTTGCAGTTCCCTTCCACCTCATTTCAGTCCAATTAGAAAAAAAAGCAAGGAACTGTCGTCTACCTTCCTGTCACATTGTCATGTTGTTAGGATGCACGCACCTCTGTAGAAATAGATAGAAAAAAGATAGATGCAATCATTAGCTTTCTTGTGTCACAAGGCGATTTGTCATAATGTCTGAGATAGAAGTCGTTTTTGTAAATTTTCCTTCTGCCTTTGCATTATATAGCGAAATATAACTGAACATGTTGTATAGTCTGTTGTCTTATCAGAGACATCACATATGGTACATTAACTACTGCTTTAATTGCTAAGACTGTTGCACTTTTAGGCATGACATTCAGCGGCTTCAAACTGTTCATATGAACGGCAGCTCATTGGGTGGTTAATAACACAATGCTTGAAGCTAATGACATGTTCTCCGTTGACGTCCATTGACTTCACTAAAGGAACCATTCAGTGTTCTCAGCTCCAGTGTTGGGTTGGTTGGGTGGTATTTCTGTGTACCAGTGTAGTGGTGGTTGGGTGGTATTTCTGTGTAACAGTGTTGGGTGGTTGAGTGTTATTTATGTGTAATAGTGTTGTTTGGTTGCTTAGGTGTTACTTCTGTGTAATAGTTTTGGGGTGGTTGGGTGGTATTTATGTGTAATAGTGTTGGGGTGGTTGGGTGGTATTTCAGTGTTATAGTTTTGGGGTGGTTGGGTGGTATTTCTGTGTAATAGTGTTGGGGTGGTTGGGTGGTATTTCAGTGTTATAGTTTTGGGGTGGTTGGGTGGTATTTCTGTGTAATAGTGTTGGGGTGGTTGGGTGGTATTTATGTGTAATAGTGTTGGTTGGTTGCTTAGGTGTTACTTCTGTGTAATAGTTTTGGGGTGGTTGGGTGGTATTTCTGTGTTATAGTTTTGTGGTGGTTGGGCGGTATTTCTGTGTAATAGATTTGGGGTGTTTGGGTGGTATTTCTGTGTAATAGATGTGGGGTGGTTGGGTGGTATTTCTGTGTAATAGTTTTGGCGTGGTTGGGTGGTATTTCTGTGTTATAGTTTTGGGGTGGTTGGGTGGCATTTCTGTGTTATAGTTTTGGGGTGGTTGAGTGGTATTTCTGTGTAATAGTGTTGGGGTGGTTGGGTGGTATTTATGTGTAATAGTGTTGGTTGGTTGGTTAGGTGTTACTTCTGTGTAATAGTTTTGGGGTGGTTGGGTGGTATTTCTGTGTAATAGTTTTGGGGTGGTTGGGTGGTATTTCTGTGTAATAGTTTTGGGGTGGTTGGGTGGTATTTCTGTGTACTAGTGTAGTGGTGGTTGGGTGGTATATCTGTGTAATAGTTTTGGGGTGGTTGGGTGGTATTTCTGTGTTATAGTTTTGGGGTGGTTGGGTGGTACTTCTGTGTAATCGTTTTGGGGTGGTTGGGTGGTATTTCTGTGTAATAGTTTTGGGGTGGTTGGGTGGTATTTCTGTGTTATAGATTTGGTGTGGTTAGATGTTACTTCTGTGTAATAGTTTTGGGGTGGTTGGGTGGTATTTCTGTATAATAGTTGTGTGGTGGTTGGGTGGTATTTCTGTGTAATAGTTTTGGGGTGGTTGGGTGGTATTTCTGTGTAATAGTTTTGGGGTGGTTGGATGGTATTCCTGTGTAATAGTTTTGGGGTGGTTGGGTGATATTCCTGTGTAATAGTTGTGTGGTGGTTGGGTGGTATTTCTGTGTAATAATTTTGGGGTGGTTGGGTGGTATTCCTGTGTAATAGTTGTGTGGTGGTTGGGTGGTATTTCTGTGTAATAGGTTTGGGGTGGTTGGGTGGTGTTTATGTGTAATAGTGTTGGTTGGTTGCTTAGGTGTTACTTCTGTGTAATAGTTTTGGGGTGGTTGGGTGGTATTTCTGTGTTATAGTTTTGTGGTGGTTGGGCGGTATTTCTGTGTAATAGATTTGGGGTGTTTGGGTGGTATTTCTGTGTAATAGATGTGGGGTGGTTGGGTGGTATTTCTGTGTAATAGTTTTGGCGTGGTTGGGTGGTATTTCTGTGTTATAGTTTTGGGGTGGTTGGGTGGCATTTCTGTGTTATAGTTTTGGGGTGGTTGAGTGGTATTTCTGTGTAATAGTGTTGGGGTGGTTGGGTGGTATTTATGTGTAATAGTGTTGGTTGGTTGGTTAGGTGTTACTTCTGTGTAATAGTTTTGGGGTGGTTGGGTGGTATTTCTGTGTAATAGTTTTGGGGTGGTTGGGTGGTATTTCTGTGTAATAGTTTTGGGGTGGTTGGGTGGTATTTCTGTGTACTAGTGTAGTGGTGGTTGGGTGGTATATCTGTGTAATAGTTTTGGGGTGGTTGGGTGGTATTTCTGTGTTATAGTTTTGGGGTGGTTGGGTGGTACTTCTGTGTAATCGTTTTGGGGTGGTTGGGTGGTATTTCTGTGTAATAGTTTTGGGGTGGTTGGGTGGTATTTCTGTGTTATAGATTTGGTGTGGTTAGATGTTACTTCTGTGTAATAGTTTTGGGGTGGTTGGGTGGTATTTCTGTATAATAGTTGTGTGGTGGTTGGGTGGTATTTCTGTGTAATAGTTTTGGGGTGGTTGGGTGGTATTTCTGTGTAATAGTTTTGGGGTGGTTGGATGGTATTCCTGTGTAATAGTTTTGGGGTGGTTGGGTGATATTCCTGTGTAATAGTTGTGTGGTGGTTGGGTGGTATTTCTGTGTAATAATTTTGGGGTGGTTGGGTGGTATTCCTGTGTAATAGTTGTGTGGTGGTTGGGTGGTATTTCTGTGTAATAGGTTTGGGGTGGTTGGGTGGTGTTTTTGTGAGAAGATACAGTATATAAGATATATATATATCCATTCCTTATGTGCGTACTGTACCCATATAATTTGTAAGGTAGTAGAATCCCTCCACAGTTCTATGGTCAGCACACACAATAGTATAAAAAAAACTAATGTTTATAAAGAATAGAAATATACGCACACACACACACACACACACACACACACACACACACACACACACACACACACACACACACACACACACACACACACACACACACACACACACACACACACACACATACATACATACATACATACATACATACATACATACATACATACATACATACATACATACATACACGACTAAGAAGACTTGAGAGGAAAGTTTAGGTTTTAGATCATGAGCTCCTAAAATCAAATATATAAGAAGAAGAAAAATAACATGTTAGTTTTAGATTTGGGGGGAATAGCGAGTAGCGACTTTGAAGACTCATGACTCACGGACAGGGAAATGATTAGCATATGTTTCCAGCCGTCCTGAATTAATCGTCGAGGGATATATATACATTATAAACATACATTATGGGATGGGTCCTATTAGCGGCCTGGCAGAAGGTTCTGATTAATGGCCGCCATCCCATCACCTGACAGGAACATTAGAGTTACAGATGGGGACAGGTGAGGATGTAACGGTGATCACGTTCTAGGTGATGTCAGCGATGCAGAGTTGCTGAGTGATATCAGAGGAGGATGGAGGTGTGTGCGTGTGCGTGTGTGTGTGCGTGCGTGCGAATGATGTTGGAACTGGGGGGGACAAGGTTAGAAATGAGCTTCTCTTGCTCAGTGACTTGTGACTTGCTCCCAGATCATCTGGGGTGGTATTCTCTTGTTAAGTGTCACAGGGGACATCCATGTATAGTGACAGAAATGAATCATGACAGGCAAATGAACTAGCAGTATGTTCCCACTGGCAGACCACCTAATTTCAAAGTGGAAATGTGGGAAATTTTTAGCTGAGACGTTGATCAATGAGATTTCAACCTTTATTCATCCACTGAAAATGACAACCAGAAGTTTGATACATTCCCAATGTTATCACTAGGCTTTTAACCATTTAAAAGCACAACCAAATTCCAATGGAAATACAATGTAATATATTTTGGATTTATACAACAATTTAATGTGTTACCACTGTCCTTCATCTATAAGAGCACAACCAAATGACCTGGATTGTAGTGGAGATTACATTAAAAGTACAAGTGATCAATGCTGTTCAAGATTCTGCACAGATATTTATATTGTGAAGGTCTCCACAGACCTGCAACCTTTGCATGCTATCTTGAACATGTACACTTTCTATGATTACATAGTAAGACTTTTATAGATACTGTAACCTAAAAATGTGACCATGGATGAGTTACTCATTTTAAGTTGGAATAAAAACTATTACATTAGTTTGTAAGCTATTGTCACGTTCTGACCATAGGCTTATTCCACCTCGCCGCACTGGCATGGCCACGGGGAGTATTCAGCCAGTTAGGGTTGGGCAGGCTCGGTGCTCGAGACCTGTAGTGCGCCTCCACAGTCCGGTCTATCTGGTGCCTTCTCCACGCACCAGTCCGCCTGTGGTAGCCCCTCGCACCAGCCCAGTACCACCAGTGCCAACACCACGCTCCAGGCTTCCTGTGCGTCTCCAGAGCCCTGTGGGTCCTGTTTCTCCTCCCCGCACTCGCCCAGTGGTGCGTGTCCCCAGTCCGGTACCACCAGTTCCGGCACCACGCACCAAGCCTCCTGTGCGTCTCCAGAACCCTGTACGCCCTGTTCCTGCTCCCCGCACTCGCCCAGTGGTGCGTGTTCCCAGCCCGGTACCACCAGTTTCGGCCCCACGCACCAGGCCTACTGTGCACCTCAGCAGGCCAGAGTCTTCCGTCTGCCCAGCGCCGCCTGAGCTGCCCGTCTGCCCAGCGCCACCTGAGCTGCCCGTCTGCCCAGCGCCTCCTGAGCTGCCCGTCTGCCCAGCGCTGCCTGAGCTGCCCGTCTGCCCAGTGCCGCCTGAGCTGCCCATCTGCCCAGCGCCGTCTGAACTGCCCGTCTGTCCAGCGCCATCTGAGCCGCCCGTCTGTCCAGCGCCATCTGAGCCGCCCGTCTGTCCAGAGCCGTCAGAGCCGCCCGTCTGTCCTGAGCCACTAGAGCCGCCCGTCTGTCCTGAGCCGCTAGAGCCGTCCGTCAGTCAGGAGCCGCTAGAGCCGTCCGTCAGTCAGGAGCCGCCAGAGCCGCCCGTCAGACAGGAGCCGCCAGAGCCGCCCCCCAGTCAGGAGCCGCCAGAGCCGCCCCCCAGTCAGGAGCCGCCAGAGCCGCCCGCCAGACAGGAGCCGCCAGAGCCGCCCGCCAGTCAGGAGCCGCCAGAGCCGCCCGTCAGTAAGGAGCCGCCAAGGCCGCCTGCCAGTCAGGAGCTGCCAGAGCCGCCCGCCAGTCATGAGCTGCCCTTCAGTCCGGAGCTGCCCTTCAGTCCGGAGCTGCCCTTCAGTCATGAGCTGCCCCTCAGTCATGAGCTACCCCTCAGTCATGAGCTACCCCTCAGTCATGAGCTGCCCCTCAGTCCTGAGCTGCCCCTCAGTCATGAGCTGCCCCTCAGTCATGAGCTGCCCCTCAGTCCTGAGCTGCCCCTTAGTCATGAGCTGCCACTCAGTCCGGAGCTGCCCCTCAGTCATGAGCTACCCCTCAGTCCTGAGCTGCCCCTCAGTCATGAGCTGCCACTCAGTCCGGAGCTGCCCCTCAGTCCGGAGCTGCCCCTCAGTCATGAGCTACCCCTCAGTCCTGAGCTGCCCCTCAGTCATGAGCTGCCACTCAGTCCGGAGCTGCCCCTCAGTCCGGAGCTGCCCCTCAGTCATGAGCTGCCCCTCAGTCCTGAGCTGCCCCTCAGTCCGGAGGAGTTTCTTCAGTCCAGAGGTATCCTTCAGTCCAGAAGTGTCCCTCAGTCCTGTGGGCCCATTTATTAGGGGCGAGGGTCGCCACTCAAAGGACGTCACTGAAGCGGACAAAGACTATGGTGGAGTGGGGTCCACGTCCGCCACCGCGGACAGATGCCCACCCAGACCCTCCCCTATAGGTTCAGGTTTTGCGGCCGGAGTCCGCACCTTGGGGGGGGGTACTGTCACGTTCTGACCATAGTTCTTTTGTGTTTTCTTTGTTTTAGTGTTGGTCAGGACGTGAGCTGAGTGGGCATTCTATGTTGTGTGTCTAGTTTACCCGTTTCTGTGTTTGGCCTGATATGGTTCTCAATCAGAGGCAGGTGTTAGTCATTGTCTCTGATTGGGAACCATATTTAGGTAGCCTGTTTTCTGTTGGGGTTTTGTGGGTGGTTGTCTTCAGTCTTCGAGTGTCTGCACCAGACAGAACTGTTTCGTTTCGTGTTATTTCTCTTGTGTTATTTTTTCGTGTTATTTTGTTTGTTTGTTTACGTATTCGATTAAAATGGATACTTTTCACGCTGCGCCTTGGTCCTCCTCTCTTCCTCCATACGACGAATGTTACAGCTATCCTTAACTTTAGGCTATTTCCTGTATTATAAAAGTAATATTGAATTGTGTTTGGTTGTCAACACAACCAAATATCAACATTTAAATGAAATGTATCTAATACTTTGATAGTTTCATCTTAGCCACTGGCTTGATCCTATTTTTGATTTAGTTGGAAATGTGAATCCAACATATCATTTGTTAACTTGTCGACAACTTAATGGGCTATTTATTGTATTGCAAAAGTGATACTGGATTGTGTTTGGTTGTCAACGCAAGCAAATAACAACCTTTGAAAGAGATGTATATTTTGTGCTACTGACTTAGTCTGACTTTAATTCCAGTTAGTCTACAAATGAATAATTGATATGTTGGATTCCCTTCTCCAAAGTTAAAGAATAGGACTAAATAAAATCAAACTGTAAATGCACTTAAAATAAAGTTTGATTTGATTTAGTCCTATTTTTTTACTTAGATTTTTGGTTGAAATGGAGACATGAATCCAACATATTCATTATTAACTTAAAGACTAAATTTGACATCAACCAAAGATTGAAACCCTAGGTCTATATGTGTTTTTTATTTTTAGTAGAACCCAGGGTTGAATTGAAACAATATCTGTTGATGACTTCATACATGCTCTAATATTATAGGCCTAAATAGTCTCATTGATGATATATGACTTGTAGAGTTTAGTTCCATTTCATATGCTCTGTTAAACCTACCCTATGGAATGACTTCAAATGCAACAGTGAATCTATTTAGTTATTAAGAGATTTCTCCCTAATCATTCTCATGATAGCACATTGGTAGTAGTCAGTGACAAATATAAAACCAAAGCAGGGCTTGGTTGAACCATTGGATGGGAGACCAAATTAATAGCTGTAGATATATTAACTCTGCAGTAGGAGGTACTGCCCAGCCTATAGTTTTTTTTCTTATAGTGGATTTAAAGTTGAAGTATTTTCAAAGGTACAAATTCAATATCATTTATACAAGGTTTTTTCTATGTTGAAAATTGGTTACCATGATGACATAATTCTGTTGTTGAAATGTCACCCTCAAATCTCCAAATCTCAAATGTACGTATTTCCCACACAGATTCCACATCACAATACATTGACAAATTACATTGAAAGAATGTTGATTCAACCAGTTTGTGCCCAGTGAGTTTCTCTCTTACATTCATGAACGGCAATCACACAAACATTGTTCCTCTTATACATCCTTCTGTAAATTGGTAACCGTTGATGATTATGATTGATTGAATACACGATCCAAATCTGTGGCACTGAACAGATACCATAGATATGTTGCTGTTTTTCTTGATTGCGAAAACACTTTTAATTAAACTGGGGTCCACTTGATCTCCATCATGACCTAATGAGCACAACAGTATTCATTTGTTCAATTGAGTCATTGCTTGCAAACCCTAAGCACAGTAACCACAACTCTCTACATAAGACACAAAATTCAGTTGAGTAAATCATGACAAACAAAATTCAAACATTTTGTCACAGCTGATACAAATGACTCCCATGAATGTGAACCTCTTCTGCACTCTTCTGCAAACTTCTTTGCACATTTGTTCAATCAGCAATTATTCATTCATATAAGAGGTCACCTCTGAGTTGCTGTTTGCAAGAATGGACTAAGAGGCCAAGCAAAGGCAGGGACAAAGGAGAGGTAGAGGGGCCCATAGATGAAGATAGTACAGTGACCGTACAGTGAAATGCTTACTTATAAGCCTTTAAAACCAACAATGCAGTTTTAAGAAAAATACCTGAAAAATAAGAAATTAAAGATACAAATAGAGCAGCAGTAAAATAACTAAAGCGGGGCAATATACAGAGTCAATGTGGAGGCTATATACAGAGTCAATGTGGAGGCTATACACAGAGTCAATGTGGAGGCTATACACAGAGTCAATGTGGAGGCTATACACAGAGTCAATGTGGAGGCTATACACAGAGTCAATGTGGAGGCTATACACAGAGTCAATGTGGAGGCTATACACAGAGTCAATGTGGAGGCTATACACATAGTCAATGTGGAGGCTATACACAGAGTCAATGTGGAGGCTATACACAGAGTCAATGTGGAGGCTATACACAGAGTCAATGTGGAGGCTATACACAGAGTCAATGTGGAGGCTATACACAGAGTCAATGTGGAGGCTATACACAGAGTCAATGTGGAGGCTATACACAGAGTCAATGTGGAGGCTATACACAGAGTCAATGTGGAGGCTATATACAGAGTCAATGTGGAGGCTATATACAGAGTCAATGTGGAGGCTATACACAGAGTCAATGTGGAGGCTATACACAGAGTCAATGTGGAGGCTATATACAGAGTCAATGTGGAGGCTATACACAGAGTCAATGTGGAGGCTATACACAGAGTCAATGTGGAGGCTATATACAGAGTCAATGTGGAGGCTATACACAGAGTCAATGTGGAGGCTTTACACAGAGTCAATGTGGAGGCTATACACAGAGTCAATGTGGAGGCTATATACAGAGTCAATGTGGAGGCTATACACAGAGTCAATGTGGAGGCTATATACAGAGTCAATGTGGAGGCTATACACAGAGTCAATGTGGAGGCTATACACAGAGTCAATGTGGAGGCGATATACAGAGTCAATGTGGAGGCTATACACAGAGTCAATGTGGAGGCGATATACAGAGTCAATGTGGAGGCTATACACAGAGTCAATGTGGAGGCTATATACAGAGTCATTGTGGAGGCTATACACAGAGTCAATGTGGAGGCTATACACAGAGTCAATGTGGAGGCGATATACAGAGTCAATGTGGAGGCTATACACAGAGTCAATGTGGAGGCGATATACAGAGTCAATGTGGAGGCTATATACAGAGTCAATGTGGAGGCTATATACAGAGTCAATGTGGAGGCTATATACAGAGTCAATGTGGAGGCTATATACAGAGTCAATGTGGAGGCTATACACAGAGTCAATGTGGAGGCTATATACAGAGTCATTGTGGAGGCTATACACAGAGTCAATGTGGAGGCTATACACAGAGTCAATGTGGAGGCGATATACAGAGTCAATGTGGAGGCTATACACAGAGTCAATGTGGAGGCTATATACAGAGTCAATGTGGAGGCTATACACAGAGTCAATGTGGAGGCGATACACAGAGTCAATGTGGAGGCTATACACAGAGTCAATGTGGAGGCTATACACAGAGTCAATGTGGAGGCTATATACAGAGTCAATGTGGAAGCTATACACAGAGTCAATGTGGAAGCTATACACAGAGTCAGTGTGGAGGCTATATACAGAGTCAATGTGGAGGCTATATACAGGGGGTACCGGTACAGATTCAATGTGCGGGGTCACCGGTTAGTCGAGGTAATTGACGTAATATGTACAGTTGAAGTCGGAAGTTTACATATACCTTAGCAAAAACATTTCAACTCAATGTTTCACAATTACTGACATTTAGCCCAAGTAAAAATGTCCTGTCTTAGGTCAATTAGGATCACCACTTTATTTTAAGAATGTGAAATGTCAAAATAATAGAAGAGATAATGATTTATTTCAGCTTTAATTTCTTTCATCACATTCCCAGTGGGTCAGGTGTTTACATACACTCAATGTCAAGGGGTGCGTAACTGGTGGCTTGGAAGTCAAATGCAGGAAAGCAGAGCTTGGTAAATAACCGGAGACGTTTAATGTACATAACTACCGGCATACAAAAATAACAAAATACATGGGCACAAAACCTGTATCGCACCAGTCACATAAAGCACACGTACTACAATAAACAATTCCGGACCAGGACAGGGGGAAAACAGAGGGAACATATACAACATGGAATTAGGTTATTGAAACCAGGTGAGTGCGACAACCAGACAAAACAAATGGAACATGAAAAATAGATCGATGATGGCTAGAAGACCGGTGACGTCGACCGACGAACACCGCACGAACAAGGAGAGGAACCATCTTCGGTAGAAATCGTGACAGTACCCCCCCACCCTTGAGGGCCAGCGGACATTTCTCCAAAAAGTACAATCTTTGTCCCCATGTGAAGTTGCAAATCGTAGTCTGCCTTTTTTTATGGTGGTTTTGGAGCAGTGGCTTCTTCCTTGCTGAGCGGCCTTTCAGGTTATGTCAATATAGGACTTGTTTGTCTGTGGATATAGACACTTTGTACCGGTTTCCTCCAGAATCTTCACAAAGGTCCTTTGCTGTTGTTCTGGGATTGATTTGCACTTTTCGCACCAAAGTGCGTTCATCTCTAGGAGACAGAAAGCGCCTCGTATGATAGCTGCGTTGTCCCATGATGTTTATACTACTATTGTACTACTATCGTACTATTGTTTGTACAGATGAACTCGGTACCTTCAGGCGTTTTAAAATTGCTCCCAAGGATGAACCAGACTTGTGGAGGTCTACAATTTTTTTTCTGAGGGCTTGGCTGATTTCTTTTGATTTTTCCCTGATGTCAAGCAAAAAGGCACTGAGTTTGAAGGTAGGCCTTGAAAAACATCCACAGGTACACCTCCAATTGACTCAAATTATGTCAATTAGCCTGTCAGAAGCTTCTAAAGCCATGACATAATTTTCTGGAGTTTCCCAAGCTGTTTTATGGTACTGTCAACTTAGTGTATGTAAACTTCTGACCCACTGGAATTGTGATACAGTGAATTATAAGTGAAATAATCTGTCTGTAAACAATTGTTTGAAAAATTACTTAGCAAAGTATATGTCCTAAACAACTTGCCAAAACTATAGTTTGTTAACAAGAAATGTGTGGAGTGGTTGAAAAACTATTTTTAATGACTCCAACCTAAGTGTATGTAAACTTCCGACTTCAACTGTACATGTAGGTAGAGTTATTTAAGTGACATAGAGACTATGTATAGAGACTAAACAGAGAGTTTAGTCTCTATACTAACCCTAACCCTAACAGCAGCATGAAAGAGTGGGGCCAATACAAATAGTCTGGGTAGCCATTTGATTAGATGTTCAGGAGTCTCATGGCTTGGGGGTAGAAGCTGTTTAGAAGCCTCTTGGACCTAGACTTGGCGCTTCGGTACCGCTTTGACAATTTTTAGGGCCTTCCTCTGACACCGCCTGGTATCGAGGTCCTGGATGGCAGGAATTCTGGCCCCAATGATGTACTGGGCCGTACGCACTATCCTCTGTAGTGCCTTGAGGTCGGAGGCCGAGCAGTTACCATACCAGGCGGGGATGCAACCAGTCAGGATGCTCTCGATGGTGTAACTGTAGAACTTTTTGAGGATCTGAGGACCCATGCCAAATCTTTTCAGTCTCCTGAGGCGGAATATGTTTTGTTGTGCCCTCTTCACGACTGTCTTACTGTATTTGGACCATGTTAGTTTGTTGGTGATGTGCACACCATGGAACTTGTAGCTCTCAACCTGAATATTAATGCTCTTGAGTGACATTCTTTCTGAATTGGTCATCTTTGGTAAACTCATTTTAGGGAAAAATAATTCAGCCCATGCTGTGATAATATGTTTACTTACCTTTGATGGTGCATACTATAATTATAGTATCAACAAATGGCACAGACATATAAAAGAGGGTTAACCATGTTAGGGTATATTGATTGTTATAGTTAGTATTTTTTGGGCCATTGTGTAACGATTAATTTAAATACATTTTCATTCGATAACAAGTTGTATGTTTTGATGGAGGTAGTTGATTTTGTGTCATGCATTTAATGTTTTCAACTTGTTTCAGTTCGGAGCTGTGTGTTAATTGTTTTGAAAAAGTGAATTCTGTTTGGATGAATGTGCCCAAGTAATCAAGAAAAACTGTAATGACACATGGACAGATCAAGGTTTAAAAAGTGATATACGTCAAAGGTCACTTGCTCCTCCCTATCAAAAGGACAGACATAATAGAGCATCCTAAGGATAGCTGATTGGCCGATAGAGAATTCTTAGGGTAGCTGATTCGCAGATGCAGTTCTGAAGAGGCTGCCATATTTTAAGTTAATATTTATTCTACCATGGAACTGACTGATAAACATCAGTTCAGAAAGTTTTGGCTCAGTATTCTACACGAACTTCTACACGAACATACTACACGAACTTGTAGACATACAGAGATCCATCAAAATATCTTCAAGACTTTCCCCACAAGAATCCTCAAAGTGGACCCCAAATTGATCCAATATTTGGTCCATATAGGAATGCATGTTCTGTCTGTCCTTCCTAGTATAGAAATAAAGCAGTGTGAATTGGCTCTGTCGTTTAATGTTGGTGCCAAAGCAGCAGAGTTCACAAGATTAGTGTTGCCTTCAGCACAAGAAAACAACATGAGATGCCACACAGACAGTAAACAGATTAAACCTAATGAACAGCAAGACAATGGGCCTGCTACCCTGCCTAACTGTTCCTTGGGAGGAACATAGAGAGTAGTTCTGACACACATACATGTTTAAAGAAGATCTGTGCTTTTGCTTGTTTATTTATTTAGTCGAACATTGCAGTGACATTGCGTCCTGCTTTATTCACTGTGTAATACATTGAGCCTCTGAGAAAGAGACACACAGTGAGAAAGAGCACGGGTGAGAGAGAGAGAGAGAGAGAGAGAGAGAGAGAGAGAGAGAGAGAGCAAGCACGAGAGAGAGAGAGAGCAAGCACAAGAGAGAGCAAGGGCGAGAGAGAGCAAGCACGCGAGAGAGCAAGGGCAAGAGAGACCAAGTGCCCAAGCACGAGAGAGAGAGAGAGAGAGAGAGAGAGAGAGAGAGAGAGAGAGAGAGAGAGAGAGAGAGAGAGAGAGAGAGAGAATCAAACGCTGGCTGAATTGGGCCCACATATCCAAGGTTAATTGTGTGAGGAGCTGCAGTGCTCAGATAAGCCTGTCCCTGCAAATGAGTTCTGCCAGCCTGGATTACAGCTAAATGTATGCAGCTTTCCTTATCCTTTCACAAGCTTTCTCTGAAGTGGCATAATTAACTTGCGCACATAAAATGTGCACATTTTCTGCATGGTGGTAACCATTCCTCATTTTACTGCTTTGATTTGACTTTACTCACTCACTCACTCACTCACTCACTCACTCACTCACTCACTCACTCACTCACTGACTCACTCACTCACTCACTCACTCACTCACTCACTATGAAGCACAATATGGAGACTTATTCCATACTATAATGAACAGACTCTCTCAGAGTGCCTTAAGAATGGAGAAGGCAACAGCAACGGCCCCAAAAAGTCCAGAGCAGGCTATGCAAAGAGAGGAGAGGGAGAGGTACCTTTGAATCTTCAAAGCGAAGTTGACTAAGATGCAAATACATGGTAAGCCCCACTTGAGGACAGGAGGGGATGTTCTACTATAACAACTCTCTCTCTTTTTCTCTTGTTTTCTGCTATTCGTTACCATCTCTTTCCCTCTTTTTTTTCTCTATACAGTACCTCTCACTCGTTTTTTTTTCTCTCTCTCTCTCTCTCTCTCTCTCTCTCTCTTTCTCTGTCTGTCTGTCTCTCTCTCTCTGTCTGTCTGTCTCTCTCTCTCTCTCTCTCTCTCTCTCTCTCTCTCTCTCTCTCTCTCTCTCTCTATCTATATATATTTCTTTCTAATGTCTGTCTCTCCAGCTCTTTACTCCTTCCCTCTCTCCCTCTCCCCATACCTTTATCCCTTTATCTCTCCCCCTCTCTCCCATCTTCTGTCCCCTCTTCTCTCTCCTTACCAAACCTCCACTCACTCCTCAAATCAACATGTTTAGTTTCAGGGCAGAACTGCTTGATTAATGTTTATCCTGCTGAGAACCTATCGCAGAACGATCTCTCTCCATCTCTCTCTCTCTCTCGTCTCCTTCTCTCATGTCCCTCTCTCTCTCTCATGTCCCTCTCTCTCTCTCTCTCGTCTCATGTCCCTCTCTATCTCTCTCCTCGTCTCCTTCTCTCATATCCCTCTCTATCTCTCTCTCGTCTCCTTCCCTCAAGTCCCTCTCTATCTCTCTCTCGTCTCCTTTTCTCATGTCCCTCTCTATCTCTCTCTCATCTCCTTCTCTCATGTCCCTCTCTATCTCTCTCCTCGTCGCCTTCTCTCATGTCCCTCTCTCTCTCTCCTCGTTTCCTTCTCTCATGTCCCTCTCTATCTCTCTCCCCGTCTCATGTCCCTCTCTCTCTCTATCTCGTCTTTTTCTCTCATGTCCCTCTCTATCTCTCTCTCGTCTCCTTTTCTCATGTCCCTCTATCTCTCTCTCATCTCCTTCTCTCATGTCTCTCTATCTCTCTCTCATCTCCTTCTTTCATGTCCCTCTCTATCTCTCTCTCGTCTCCTTCTCTTTTGCTTTAGTTGTTGACTTGAGGTTAGATAAATTAGTTCAGCTTTAAGAAAAGTCCCTTTAGATTTTTCATAGAGCATTTTGAGGCTAAATGAGCTTTGGAATTTACAAAAGGGGAAACGTGCCAGGCACTCTGCGTTGGTTCATTCTGTGTAGTGTTTCCTGTTTTGCGTGTCTGTCATCTTGGACCTCCTTCTGACATCACCTCGGAGAGAGAGAGATGAACTATTGCCAGCCATCGTAGCACCACACCACACAGGGGCTGCGTTCCAAACGGTACCCTATTCTCTTTCAGTGCACTAATGCACATAGGGATCTGGTAAAACAACAGTGCGCTGTATAGGTAATAGGGTTCAGAGTCTCTGCATGGCTCGGGGAAGATCAAAAACATGGAGAGAAAAGAAAGCAAAATGATCAAATAGCTGGTAGAAGAATTGAAAAAATATGCACTTTTGGTCTTAGGATTGTAGGCGTATTAAACTGAAGGGAGCTTGCTGTTATCCTTATCGTTACACCTTTGATGGACCCATGCTGTGTTAAATTATGCAAACTTTTTAACAACCTTCTTCGGCTTTAATTGGGTCACATGTAGCTCCTTGGCTAGCTCTTAAAATATAGTGTTACCCAAACCGAACAATTTACCTGGACATAAATCCAATATATATTAATACTTTAATACCAATCAGTTGTGCTGACAAGGATGTAAAATATACATTTGACGATCATGCTTTCCTTCCAAATTGAATCTATCATGATTCTGATTTGTTTGTAAAGTAAGGTTTGGTACCTCCTCTATCGCAGGAGGATTGTTTGATCCAGTCACATAGGGAAACGAGAAAAACAATCAGGAATTCACATGGAACGCAAACATTTCCTGGAACACTGTTGAAGCAATCTGATTATCTGTTTGGGCCGAAGGACCATGATATGCTGTTTCTTTCAAAGACATGATGGATTGACAGAGTTAACAATCAAATAGTTTGGGCTGTTCTGATTTGACCAGCTAGAAGAGATGCCATGTGGGCTGTCTTTGAAAATGGCCTGAAGCACCAAGCATAAAACATTTCAGCAGCATGCAGATGTTTCCGGTGGTTTTTCCTCAGCCCTTGTACATGCAGATGTTTCCGGTGGTTTTTCCTCAGCCCTTGTACATGCAGATGTTTCCGGTGGTTTTTCCTCAGCCCTTGTGCATGCAGATGTTTCCGGTGGTTTTTCCTCAGCCCTTGTACATGCAGATGTTTCCGGTGGTTTTTCCTCAGCCCTTGTGCATGCAGATGTTTCCGGTGGTTTTTCCTCAGCCCTTGTACATGCAGATGTTTCCGGTGTTTTTTCCTCAGCCCTTGTACATGCAGATGTTTCCGGTGGTTTTTCCTCAGCCCTTGTACATGCAGATGTTTCCGGTGGTTTTTCCTCAGCCCTTGTACATGCAGATGTTTCCGGTGGTTTTTCCTCAGCCCTTGTGCATGCAGATGTTTCCGGTGGTTTTTCCTCAGCCCTTGTACATGCAGATGTTTCCGGTGGTTTTTCCTCAGCCCTTGTACATGCAGATGTTTCCGGTGGTTTTTCCTCAGCCCTTGTACATGCAGATGTTTCCGGTGGTTTTTCCTCAGCCCTTGTACATGCAGATGTTTCCGGTGGTTTTTCCTCAGCCCTTGTACATGCAGATGTTTCCGGTGGTTTTTCCTCAGCCCTTGTACATGTAGATGGAACAGTGGTATTAATGATTCTATGACAGTTCAGCTATGAATGGCAGTGGCATGTGAATCAGATTTCCATAGGTGTCCAGTCCACCAGAGAATCCTTTCATAGTTTTTTCAGCATGCATTCTGAACAACGAGTCTGGATAAACGACTTTAGTGGAATAGGCAGAACTGTACAGTAAGTATTGCTGAGTATATTTGAGGCATGTGTTGCATCTCTCTACCTCAGAGAGAATCAACGTTACTGCGGTTGTGTATAGTGGTCATGGACCACAGGGAGTTTATAGTACATTAATACTTCTGGTCTCCTAGGTCCCCCTACGTGCCAATGACACATCTTTTAGAAGTCAACATTTTAACAGGCTAATAAATAGATTGAATATATGTAATTGGAAAAATTATAATTTGATTGTGTTTATGATGGTCTTTGGTAACATTAGAATTGTAACGGCTATCGTCATATTCTTCCTCCTCCTCGGACGAGGAGAGGCGAGACGGATCGAACCAATACGCAGAGTGGTTAGGGTTCATAATGATTTATTATAACGAAACTGAAACTGACTTACAACACAAATAAAACGAAGTGCATAAACCGATACAGTACCGTGTGGTGCAACAAACACAGACACGGAATCAAACACCCACAAAACACACGTGAAACCCAGGCTGCCTAAGTATGATTCTCAATCAGGGACAACGATTGACAGCTGTCTCTGATTGAGAATCATACCCGGCCGAACACAAACATCCCAACATAGAAAATCAAACATAGACAAACCCACCCAACTCACGCCCTGACCAACTAAATAAACACAAGAAAAAGGAAAACAGGTCAGGAACGTGACATACCACCCCCCCCTTAAGGTGCGAACTCCGGGCGCACCAGCATAAACTCTAGGGGAGAGTCTGGGTGGGCGTCTGTCCACGGTGGAGGCTCTGGCGCTGGTCGTGGTCCCCACCCCACCATAGTCAAACCCCGCTTCCGTGGCATTCCTCCCAATGGCCACCCTCCATGTCAATCCCACTATACCAAAGGGCAGCACCGGACTGAGGGGCAGCTCCGGACTGAGGGGCAGCTGCGGACTGAGGGGCAGCTCCGGACTGAGGGGCAGCTCCGGACTGAGGGGCAGCACCGGACTGAGGGGCGAATCCTGGCTGGCTGGCTCTGGCGGATCCTGGCTGGCTGGCTCTGGCGGATCCTGGCTGGCTGGCTCTGGCGGATCCTGGCTGGACGGCTCTGGCGGATCCTGGCTGGACGGCTCTGGCGGATCCTGGCTGGACGGCTCTGGCGGATCCTGGCTGGACGGCTCTGGCAGCTCCTGGCTGGACGGCTCTGGCTGGTCCTGGCTGGACGGCTCTGGCTGGTCCTGGCTGGACGGCTCTGGCTGATCCTGGCTGGATGGCTCTGGCTGGTCCTGGCTGGACGGTTCTGGCTGGTCCTGGCTGGACGGCTCTGGCGGCTCGGGACAGACGGACAGCGCTGGGCAGGCAGACAGCCCAGACAGCGCTGGGAAGGCAGGCAGTTCAGACTCAGGCTGCGCTGGACAGGTGGGAGCAGCTGGAGAGAGAACCCGGAGAGACAGCCTGGTGCGGGGGGCTGCCACCGGAGGACTGGTACGTGGAGGTGGCACCGGGTATACCGGACCGTGAAGGAGGACACGCGCTCTTGAGCACCGAGCCTCCCCAACCCTACCAGGTTGAATGGTCCCCGTAGCCCTGTCAGTGCGGCGAGGTGGAATAGCCCGCACTGGGCTATGCTGGCGAACCGGGGACACCATCTGTAAGGCTGGTGCCATGTACGCTTCATGGCACCCGGCTCGATGCCCAACCTAGCCCTACCAGTGCGGCGAGGTGGAATAGCCCGCACTGGGCTAAGCACGCATACTGGGGACACCGTGCGCTTTACCGCATAACACGGTGTCTGACCAGTATGACGTCCTCTCACTCCACGGTAAGCACGGAGAGTTGGCTCAGGTATTCTACCCGGCTTTGCCACACTCCGCGTGTGCCCCTCACCAAGAAATTTTTGGGTCTGACTCTCGGGCTCCCAAACGCGTCGCCGCGCTGCCTCCTCATACCAGAGCCTCTCTGCCTTCGCTGCCTCCAACTCCGCCTTGGGACGGCGATATTCCCCTGGCTGAGCCCAGGTTCCTTTGCCATCCAGGATCTCCTCCCAAGTCCACGAGTCCTGTGTCCTCGGTCTCTGCTGCTGCTGCTGTCTGTTCCCACTCTGCTTGATCCTTTTGGGGTGGTTGTTTCTGTAACGGCTATCATAATATTCTTCCTCCTCCTCGGAAGAGGAGAGGCGAGACGGATCGGACCAATACTCAGAGTGGTTAGGGTTCATAATGATTTATTATAACGAAACTGAAACTGACTTACAAAACAAATAAACGAAGTGCATAAACCGATACAGTACCGTGTGGTGCAACAAACACAGACACGGAAACAAACACCCACAAAACACACGTGAAACCCAGGCTGCCTAAGTATGATTCTCAATCAGGGACAACGATTGACAAGAATACGAAGATAAAAAATGTTTGAAAGAACTGAACATTTGTATTAGTTTATGTTACTGAAGGCTAGATGTAAAAATGTCAAACTAAAAACACAGAATTCCAAGTGTAAAATACATGTTATTCATGGCGCCTTTGTTACATCTATGAAACACAAGAATGTGTGTTGGAACACTAAAAGCTTATTTTTCTTATTTAGGAAACGTTAAGAATGGGGGACATGACCTTGAAAATGGTAGCATAATTGGACATTTAAAATAGTTTTGAGTCACTATGATGCTATCAGCCATTCTAGTGTTAAAGAACTGTCAACTATTCCTGATATCACACTGGCATTTTGCTGTAATATTCGGAACATTCTGCTGTGTATAATGCACCTCAAGATTTGTACTATTGCAACACATAGTGAAAATGAATCACATCTTAAAATAAATACTAATTCTTAAATTGTTCAGGATATACCTGCTATGTCGTGTTCCTTTGCTGTAAAGTCACCATGGAAACATTGATTCCCTGAATATGCAATAATAATACAGGAATGACAGTAAGATTTAACTGAAATGATATAATTTCCACTCCAGTGGTTTAACTCTAACATACAGTATGTTGTATTGAAGAGGAGATGAAATAGAGAGGATATGATCAGGGCTTGGACAGACAAAAGGACCCCCCACTGAGTGGACATTCAATCTGGTAGACCCTATTCCTCTGTTTTAGCTCAAGGGGACATTCGGCCATAGACAGATTCTGTTGAAGCTTTTTCTGATTAAAAGATTCCAGTGAATAGATTATATTCCGATGTGTTCATCATGCTGTGAGATTAATCTGTGTTTTATGAGCAAAATGTATTTGGATGATTCTGGAACTTGATGGCAAATGCTAGAAATACTCATCAAACGAGAATCAAACCCTAAGATGTCTTTGTAATATGATTGAGCTTTTGTAGCGTTTTTTATTTTCATCCTGTGTTATAAAATGTTTCCAAGAATAATGCATAGTAAAGGATAGATCAAATACTTATTTTTTTCTATTTTTTCCTTATTTTACCAGGTAAGTTGACTGAGAACACATTCTCATTTACAGCAACAACTTGGGCTAATAGTTAACGGGGAGAGGAGGGGGGATGAATGAGCCAACTGTAAACTGGGGATGATTAGGTGACCGTGATGGTATGAGGGATGGATTGGGAATTTAGCCAGGACACCAGGGTTAACACCCCTACTCTTACGATAAGTGCCATGGGATCTTTAGTGACAACAGAGAATCAGGACACCCGTTTAATGTCCCATCCGAAGACGGCACCCTACACAGGGCAATGTCCCCAATCAATGCATTGGGATATTATTATTATTTTTGATTAGTTGTTAAAATTTTATTTTCCCTTTTTACTTTATTTTTTATTTTTATTTGTTTTATACCAGAGGAAAGAGTGCCTCCTACTGGCCCTCCAACACCACTTCCAGCAGCATCTGGTCTCCCATCCAGGGACCGACAGTCCAGTGGAGCGATGAGGTAAGAGGTAAAACTGAATTCTAACGATGGAGTGTTACAGTAGAGTTCATTATCTGGCTACACTCACAATCGCAGGATCATCGTTGACATCAGCTTTATATGGTAGCTACATGACAACAGACCAGAATTACTTGTCTGAGAAGTTTTAATCTCGTCCAACGTGATGATTACTTCTGTAATCCACAGATTTTTGTGATCCGGATTATTGTATCCTCTCCGTTTGATAAACAGACCCAGAATAAAGTCAGATTTCATTTACACTATCCAGGGCAGAACTGATCAAGTGTTACCCTGTAATACTTCTTGTCCCATGTTGTGTATGAACTCACGCCCTGAATTGGGTTCAATCTGATTTCTATCATGGTTGCTGGCCTCTAAATCAAACTAAAGGAGCCTTTCCTGGTCAAATGTGCCTTCCCACTCGGCACAGATGTCAACTCAACGTCTATTCCACGTCATTTCAAAGCAAACCCACTAGGCACCCACTGAGCACACACTGGTTGAATCAACGTTGTTCAATGTTTATTCCACGTTGGTGCCACATCATGACATGGATCCAACGTGGAATAGACATTGAACAACGTTGATTCAACCAGTGTGTGCCCAGTTGGTTTGCTTTTAGGGTTGGTTTGCTATGCTTCTGATAAACCCCCAAACTCTTCTTCTTCTTCTTCTTTTGATCCCTCTGAAAAAATTTAAGTATTCTTCTGAATACTTTGCTAGCTAGGTTTCCACTTAATTGGCGACAGATTGTCATGCGAATATTCAAACATCAGCATAAAGAAAATACGCACATTTTCCCACAAGTGGTGTTTCCACCAAACAGACTAGTTGCAGATAAAACATGAGTGAGTGATGACCAACTGCATACACCATTTTATTTAAAGTTTTCATGTACCGAATAAAAATCAAAAGTTTAATGTGTTTCCATCGCATTTTCAACTCTATGTCACAAAAACTGTTGCGTTGAATGTGCCCGCTCTGGTATTGGCACGTGCTCTCTAGCCAACAGCTTTCAGATACAGTTCAGGTACAGACCTGCCTTAGGCTAGTCTACATGATGAGATTATTATGGATAAGAGTGAGAATATTTGTCAAACAGCAGTCAAGCATCGTTCGTCACGTCACCAGAATCAGACACTTGATATTTATTGGACAGGAGCATCAAGCTCACTATGCACTCGCCACCATGTTATTTCATCTGTAGCCTAATAAACACTGCAATAAACTGCATGGTTTCCGAGTCAGAGTGGGGGGGGATCACACACCATATCTTTGCATGACTCCATCACTTGATGATTATTATATAAATATTTGCGCATAAAGGCATTTCCACTGCCATTTCTCGCATAATTAATGTTACCGACACAAAACGATCCCACCATGTCGAACAAACAAATGATATTTTTTTTACACGGTATGACTTTACTGTGGATGGAAACGTGGTTACGGAGAGAGAATGTCATTTTGAGGTTAAAACCCACTGGTACCATCTTCTTTTCCTTTTCATCCGTTGCATCTGCAGCCTCTGACAATCACAGTGTTGATTTGATTGCAGGGATAATGGACGTGTTTGATTGAGACGTAATTCAGACACTTCATTCATTTAACCTCAAAGGGACAATCAGCCACTGGCAGAATGATATGATCATGGTGAAATGACACAGTAGATAAAGGACTGTGTTTTACAGTACATGTCTGTGACCTTTCTGAAGGGGGGAGCACAATCGCTGGCAGGGTGACACTAACTTAATACAAAAACCAGATTGACAATGTAGTTTGGGTTATTTTTGTTACAAACCCCATACAGAAAAATAATATATGTCCATATATATCAAAGAACGTGACATATTTTAAAATATATTATCATATATTTTAGTAACATACAGTACCAATCAAAAGTTGGGCACACCTACTCATTCCAGGGTTTTTCTTTATTTTTTAAAACTATTTTCTACACTGTAGAATTATAGTGAAGACATCAAAACTCCTTCAAGAATGTTGGAAAAGCATTCATTTTTGGTTACTACATGATTCCATATGTGTTATTTCATAGTTTTAATGTCTTCACTATTATTCTCCAATGTAGAAAATAGTAGAAATAAATAAAAACCCTGGAATGAGTAGGTGTGTCCAAACCCCCATACAAAAAATTATTATATGAATATGTATTTTCATCATGCAAAAATGTACTCAGAACATTCGTTTTTTTGTTCAGTGCATTTATTGCTTTGAAATGTATTCCAGAAGAAAAAATGTACATGGCGTATATATTTAAAAAACAATACTCAAATCTGACATGTAGGGGTGAATTCTTTTCTAATTGCATTTAGTGTTATTACTACTTTGTTGTCTCCTGTCTCTTCTGTAGATGCTATTTGCCATCCCATTTGAGATTAGATTGAGATGATGTAGTTGACCATTGTAGGTTTATAATTCCTGGGTTATAATTGTAGGTTTATAATTCCTGGGTTATAATTCCTGGGTTATAATTCCTGGGTTATAATTGTAGGTTTATAATTCCTGGGTTATAATTCCTGGGTTATAATTGTAGGTTTATAATTCCTGGGTTATAATTGTAGGTTTATAATTCTTGGTTTATAATTCCTGGGTTATAATTCCTGGGTTATAATTCCTGGTTTATAATTGTAGGTTTATAATTCCTGGGTTATAATTCCTGGGTTATAATTGTAGGTTTATAATTCCTGGGTTATAATTCCTGGTTTATAATTGTAGGTTTATAATTCCTGGGTTATAATTGTAGGTTATAATTCCTGGGTTATAATTGTAGGTTTATAATTGTAGGTTTATAATTCCTGGTTTATAATTCCTGGGTTATAATTCCTGGTTTATAATTGTAGGTTTATAATTCCTGGGTTATAATTGTAGGTTATAATTCCTGGGTTATAATTGTAGGTTTATAATTGTAGGTTTATAATTCCTGGGTTATAATTGTAGGTTTATAATTCCTGGGTTATAATTGTAGGTTTATAATTCCTGGGTTATAATTGTAGATTTATAATTCCTGGGTTATAATTGTAGGTTTATAATTCCTGGGTTATAATTGTAGGTTTATAATTGTAGGTTTATAATTCCTGGGTTATAATTGTAGGTTTATAATTCCTGGGTTATAATTGTAGGTTTATAATTCCTGGGTTATAATTGTAGGTTTATAATTCCTGGGTTATAATTGTAGGTTTATAATTCCTGGTTCATAATTGTAGGTTTATAATTCCTGGTTTATAATTCCTGGTTCATAATGTACAAGTTTTGAAAACAAACAGAAACCTATCTAAGTATGAATTATTATTTGTGTACACTATAGGTGTGGCTGCCCATAAGGTTATGGAATCACATTGTATTGATAAAAAATGGTTTAGATATTGTTGCAACCATCACGGTATATGGTTGTAATCTACTTTTATTTTGGGCTGAGTCCTCCAAGGATTTCATTGGCTATAGTTTATGCCTGTTGCCACCATCAGGGGGGCGGGAGCACAGTGGTTTGCCTCTCCTCTCCTCTCCTCTCCTCTCCTCTCCTCTCCTCTCCTCTCCTCTCCTCTCCTCTCCTCTCCTCTCCTCTCCTCTCCTCTCCTATGCCTTAGGCTCTCATAGTCTCTCACATGCCTTTTTGTAAATTCCAAGCATGCTGTAATGTGCTTTTTTCTCAGGAGTGGCTTCTGTCTAGCCACTTTCCCATAAAGCCCAGATTGATGAAGTGCTGTAGAGATTGTTGTCCTTCTGGAAGGTTCTCCGATCTCTGTAGTTCTGTCAGAGTGGTCATTGGGTCCTTGGTCACCACCCTGACCAAGGTCCTTCTTGGCCGGTGGGTCAGTTTGGTTGGACGGCCAGCTCTTGGCAGAGTCTGGGTAGTTCCATCATTTTTAATTTCCCAATGATGGAGATCACTATGGTCTTGGAAACTTTCAACACTCTAGAAATGTCTTTATACCCTCCCCCAGATATAGTGCATTTGGGAAGGTATTCAGACCCCTTGACTCTTTCCACATTTTGTTACGTTACAGCCTTATTCTAAAATTGATTAAAGTCATGTTTTTCCTCATCAATCTACACACAATACCTCATAATGACAAAGCAAAAACTGGTTTTTAGAAATTTTTGCGAATGCATTACAAATTAAAACCGTAAATACCTTGTTTACAAAATAATTCAGACCCTTTGTTATGAGACTCAAAATTGAGCTCAGGTGCATCATGTTTCCATTGATCATCCTTGAGCTGTTTCTACAACTTGATTGGAGTCCACCTGTGGTAAATTCAATTGATTGGACATGATTTGGAAAGACACACACCTGTCTATATAAGGTCCCACAGTTGACAGTGCATGTCAGAGCAAAAAAGAGCTCAGAGACAGCATTGTGTCGAGGCACAGATCTGGGTAAGGGTACCAAAAAGATTATGCACCATTGAAGGTCCCCAAGAACATAGTGGCCTCCATCATTCTTAAATGGAAGAAGTTTGGAACCACTCTTCCTATACTCTTCCTAGAGCTGGCGGCCCGGCCAAACAGGGAAATTGGGGGTGAAGGGCCTTGGTCAGGAAGGTGACCAAGAACCCAATGGTCACTCTGACAGAGCTCCAGAATTCCTCTGTGGAGATGGGAGAACCTTCCAGAAGGACAGCCATCTCTGCAGCACTCTAGCAATGAGGCCTTTATGGTAGAGTGGCCAGACAGAAGCCACTCCTCAGTAAAAGGCACATGAAAGCCTGCTTGGAGTTTGCCAAAAGGCACCTTAAAGACTCTCAGAACATGAGAAACAAGATTCTATGGTCTGAATACCAAGTGTCATGTCTGGAGGAAACCTGGCACCATCCCTATGGTGAAGCATGGTGGTGGCAGCATCATGCTGTGAGGATGTTTTTCAGCGGCAGGGACTGGGAGACTAGTCAAGATTGAAGGAAAGATGAATGGAGCAAAGTACAGAGAGATCCTTGATGAAAAAGACTGGGGCGAAGGTTCACCTTCCAACAGGACAGTGACCCTAAGCACATATCCAAGACAACGCAGGAGTGGCTTCAGGACAATTCTCTGAATGTCTGTGAGTGGCTCAGCCAGAGCCCGGGGTTGAACTCAATCGAACATGTCTGTAGAGACCTGAAAATAGCTGTGCAGCGAAGCTCAAAATCCAACCAGACAGAGCTTGTGAGGATTTGCAGAGAAGAATAGGAGAAACTCCCCAAATACAGGTGTGCCAAGCTTGCAGCGTCATACCCAAGAAGACTCAATGCTGTAATCACTGCCAAAGGTGCTTCAACAAAATACTGAGTAAATGGTTTGAATACCTATGTAAATGCTATATTTCAGCTTTTTATATACATTTGCTAACATCTCTAAAAACATGTTTTTGTTTTGTCATTATGGGTTATTGTGTGTAGATTGATGAGGAAAAAACACAATTCAATCAATTTTAGAATAAGGCTGTAACATAACAAAAAAACAATCAAGTTGTTGCGACATCTCATTGATTATCAAAGGACATTGGATGCACCTCAGCTCAATTTGGAGTGTCATAGCAAAGGGGTGTGATTACATATGTAAATTAGATATTTCTATATTTCATTTTCGATAAATTAGCAAAAATGTCATTATGGGGTATTGTGTGTAGATGTGTGAGAACAAAAATATATTTAATCCATGTTGAATTCAGGCTGTAACACAACAAAATGTGGAGTAAGTCAATGGCTATGAATACTTTCTGAAGGCACTCTGATCTCAACCTGGATACATCATTTTAGAAAAATTCTAATTGGCCTTGAATCAAGGAGCACTTAGCGTTTCCTAATCAGCACTGTCTGTCTGTAACCTCCACAGATTACCTGGCTAATTATCATCTGAAAGCCTTAATTTGTTTCCCAACAATTCCAGGGCTCTGTGCATACGGAAAAGAGGAGGTTCACTTGAGACACCGTCTCGTTCACAACTTCCTTCGCTCTCTCTCTCCCTCTCCCTCTCCCTCTCTCTCTCTCCCTCTCTCCCTCTCTCTCTCTCTCTCTCTCTCTCTCTCTCTCTCTCTCTCTCTCTCTCTCTCTCTCTCTCTCTCTCTCTCTCTCTCTCTCTCTCTCTCTCTCTCTCTCTCTCTCTCTCTCCCTCTCTCTCTCTCCCTCTCTCCCTCTCTCTCTCTCTCTCTCTCTCTCTCTCTCTCTCTCTCTCTCTCTCTCTCTCTCTCTCTCTCTCTCTCTCTCTCTCTCTCTCTCCCTCTCTCCCTCTCTCTCTCTCTCCCTCTCTCTCTGTCTTTCTTGCATTGTTGTGAGTGGAGCTTCCCCATGGACCTCTCTATCATACTACCTACAAACACTGTCCTCTCCTCTCCCTTCTCTCCCACCAGCCACAAAATACAGCAACAGCTTGTAGGTAATTGATCAGACAAGTGAACTGTAAAATATTCATTTTCTACTTCAACAGCCAGATAAATCTCAGGGGAGGGTTTGGAGGAGGATGCTGGTGGAAATATTGCTTATGCACCACCCGGCGCCCGGCGTGGCGAGGTAGGAGGGTAGGGGAAGCCTGATTGTGAACCAGGCAGATAAGAGGGGGGATAGGGTTGTCTAGCTGCCAGACAGCCAGTGATGGCCAGCCATGCAACGCTCGGCCTTGCCTCATAGAGCCAGAGCCCAAATCCCTCTCTCTCTCTCTTTCTCTACTCAGGCTGGATCTGAGGCTGCAGACAGTGTTGACAGAGGGGTTGGTTTGCTGCTCCCTTCGTGACTGGCAGGCTAAGGACAGGATTCAAGCTGTCATGTTTATGTATCATTTCTTGCTTGGTTAGGAACTATTGCTTGGGCGCACACATGCACATGCTCGCAGGCTTTTCCCTCTGATTACCACAATCATCTACCTGTGACAGGAGTCTGGTACTAAGTATGTTACAGAGCACTACTCAATCATTTTGCAATTTTATGTGGCCATAGAAAAAAAGGTTGACGTAAGCTACCATGTAAATACTGCAATGGGGATTGATTAAATTGGGTCCATTTTCCTCACCGCTAAGCATTCGAAATGTAACAAGTACATTTGGGTGTCAGGGAAAGTGTATGGAGTAAAAAGTATATACGTATTTTCTTTAAGAATGTAGTGGAGTAAAAGCAAAACTTGTCAAAAATATAAATAGTAAAGTTCTGATACCCACAAAAACTACGTAAGTAGTACTTTAAACTATTTTTACTTCAGTATTTTACACTATTGGTTATTGGATTACAAATATTCAATGAAGTAATGAATGGAGCATATGTCATCGATACAATCAGATGGTCAGGAAAGCCACGCAAGTACAAAGGTCAAAAGGCTCAGAGGTGAAAGGTGATGGCTGATATAATTAGTTAGATATATTGATCCCTTGGTAGTGGTCTTATTGATTTGATTCTTTAGCACCTCAGAAACCAAAAAGAAGGCCCGTAAGGGAAGGCTTGTAGAAAAGGCCTTGATATTAACACTGAACAACACTATAAACTCAACATGCAACATATCTTTATCTGGGTTAAGCAGAATGTTGTGGGGAAACAAATACTACAACTCCCATGTACCCTCTTCTTCCCTAACCTTATTAACTGACATTCATATTAACTTCTGAATGATTATTTCTGAGTTGATGGTGAGTAGGTAGAGAAACACCTCTCTGAGCAAGTCTTCCTGAAGGCTTTTCTTTTTATGTTGATGTACCATATATGACTGTGTTGGTGATGGTTAGTTAGATGCATATTATACTAAACAAAAATATAAACACAACATGGGACAATTTCAAAGATTTTACTGAGTTACAGTTCATAAATGGAAATTAAATACATTCATTAGGCCTTAATCTATGGATTTCAACATGACTGAGAATACAGATATGCATCTGTTGGTCCCAGATACCTTAAAAAAAAGTAGGGGAGTGGATGAGAAAACCAGTCAGTATCTGGTGTGACCACCATTTGCCTCATGCAGCGCAACCCAACCCACCTTTGTTTTGCATAGAGTTGATCAGGTTGTTGATTGTGGCCTGTGGAATGTTGTTCCACTCCTCTTCAATAGCTGTGCGAAGTTGCTGGATATTGACAGGAACTGGAATGTGCTGTCATACATGTTGATCCAGAGCATCCCAAACATGCTCAATGGGTGACATGTCTGGTGAGTATGCAGGCCATGGAAGAACTGGGATATTTTAATTTCCCAGGAATTGTGTACAGCTCCTTGTGACATGAGGTTGTGCATTATCATGCTGAAACATGAGGTGATAATGCGGTTGAATGGCACAACAATGGGCGTCAGGATGTTGTCACGGTATCTCTGTGCATACAAATTGCCATCGATAAAATGCAATTGTGTTCGTTGTCCGTAGCTTATGCCTGCCCATATCATAACCCCACCGCCACCATGGGGCACTCTGTTCACGACGTTGACATCAGCAGTCTACATACACACTGGCTGCCATCTGCCATCTGCCAGGTACAGTTGTAACCGGGATTCATCCGTGAAGAGCACACTTGTCCAGTGTGCCAGTGGCCATTGAAGGTGAGCATTTGCCCAGTGAAGTCGGTTACGACGCCGAACTGCAGTCAGGTCAACACCCTGGTGAGGACGACGAGCACGCAGATGAGCTTCCCTGAGATGGTTTCTGACAGTTTGGCTGGGAAAACGCACAGTTTCATCAGCTGTCCAGGTGGCTGGCTCTTCTCCACATCTGGACAAGCCAGATGTGGAGGTCCTGGGCTGGCGTGGTTACACGTGGCCTGCGGTTGTGAGGCCGGTTGGATGTACTGCCAAATTCTCTAAAACGACATTTGAGAAATGAACATTAAATTATGTGGCAACAGCTCTGTTGGACATTCCTTCAGTCAGCATGCTAATTGCATGCTCCCTCAAATCTTGAGACATCTGTGGCATTGTGTTGTGTGACAAAACTTTACAGTGGTCTTTTATTTTCCCCAGCACAAGGTGTACCTGTGTAATGATAATGCTGTTAAACAGCTTCTTAATATGCCACACCTGTCAGTTGGATGGATTATCTGGCAAAGGAGAAATGCTCACTAACAGGGATGTACTGTAAACAAATTTGTGCACACAATTTGAAAGAAATAAGCATTTTGTGGGTTTGGAGCATTTCTGGTTTATTTTATTTACATGTTTCATTTATATTTTTGTTAAGTATAGATTACCCTATGCGTTGCCAATCGTGCAATTGCTATAGCTGTGGTATTCCAAACTGTCTCGTCCACAAGTGTTTCATGTTATGGCCAACTTTACTACATTTTTTTGCAGATAGAGGTCAGCCTATGTGTGAGAAGTTTCTACCACTTACAGTACCTGCTTAAATCCCAACAGCTTTGGGTCTGTCCCCCTCAACTTACAGTATCCTTTATGGATGACCCCTTATTTAAAGTCTCTCACAAGGACACATCCTCTCTTCCTCAAAGGCTCTCTCCATCCCTCTGCTCGCTCCATCCCTCTGCTGTCTCTATCTCTCTGTTCTCTCCATCCCCCTGCTCTCTCCATCCCCCTGCTCTCTCCATCCCTCTGCTCTCTCCATCCCCCTGCTCTCTCCATTTCTCTGTTCTCTCCATCCCTCTGCTCGCTCCATCCCTCTACTCTCTCCATTTCTCTGTTCTCTCCATCCCTCTGCTCTCTCAATCCCTCTGCTCTCTCCATCACCCTGCTGCCTCTATCCCTCTGCTTGCTCCATCCCTCTGCTCGCTCCATCCCTCTGCTCTCTCCATCCCTCTGTTCTCTCCACCCCCCTGCTCTCTCCATCCCTCTGCTCTCTCCATCCCTCTGCTCTCTCCATCCCCCTGCTCTCTCCATCCCTCTGCTCTCTCCATTCCTCTGTTCTCTCCGTCCCTCTGCTCTCTCAATCCCTCTGCTCTCTCCATCACCCTGCTCCCTCTATCACTCTGCTTGCTCCATCCCTCTGCTCGCTCCATCCCTCTGCTCTCTCCATCCCTCTGTTCTCTCCACCCCCCTGCTCTCTCCATTCCTCTGTTCTCTCCATCCCCCTGCTCTCTCCATCCCCTGCTCTCTCCATCCCCCTGCTCTCTCCATCCCCTGCTCTCTCCATCCCCTGCTCTCTCCATCCCCCTGCTCTCTCCATACCTCTGCTCTCTCCATCCCCCTGCTCTCTCCATCCCCCTGCTCTCTCCATCCCCTGCTCTCTCCATCCCCTGCTCTCTCCATCCCCCTGCTCTCTCCATCCCCTGCTCTCTCCATTCCTCTGTTCTCTCCATCCCCTGCTCTCTCCATCCCCTGCTCTCTCCATCCCCTGCTCTCTCCATACCTCTGCTCTCTCCAC